>NW_028317933.1:900000-1157500 GCF_062004578.1 Staurois parvus | reverse complement strand
CATGAAGGCGGTTTAAGGGCCCAGTAAGCAAAGGGTTAATCAGGGCCACAGTGTATTGTCATAATCACAATCATAGCCTTAGGTCAGTGGTGGGCAACCTTTTTTTTCAACTGAGCCAAATCTCGCCAAAACCACGATTTAAAAATGTGGCTCTCAAAATAAATTTCAAACTGAAAATTCATCCCCCATATAGTAACTCATCCCCCATAGTAATTCATTCCCCATATAGTAATTCATCCCCCATAGTAATTCATCCCCCATAGTAATTCATCCCCCATATAGTAATTCATCCCCCATATAGTAATTCATCCCCCATATAGTAATTCATCCCCCATATAGTAATTCATCCCCCACATAGTAATTCATCCCCCATAGTAATTCATCCCCCATATAGTAATTCATCCCCCCTATAGTAATTCATCCCCCCTATAGTAATTCATCCCCCCTATAGTAATTCATTCCCCATATTGTGTCAATTCACTTACCTTTGCTCCGCGCGTTCCTTTCGCCGTGTTCCCGCGCCGTTCCGGTCTTCAGGGCAGACTGTGAGAGGAGAGGAGTTCGTCACGCTGCCCCGCCTACATCCTGACAGCCAATGTTTGCCACGCTCCGCGGGTCGGATTAAAAGGTCCGCCGGGCCGTAGTTTGCCCATTGCTGGGCTAGCTGCAGAGTCCTGATTTTGGGGCGGCCGCCCGAGAGGAGGGAGGGGAGTGGGCGCCCGGCACACAGAAGACCCTATTGCCTGTCACCTGGTGGGCAGTGTGCTCCGGAGCTGCAGCAAAGGTGAAAAAGAGCCGCGGGTTGCCGACACCCGTACTAAGAGATCTATCAATTTCTCATCCTTGCAAAGGACATTGCTGATCAGCAGGTCCCGGCTGTGAATCATTGGCTGGGACTTGCTGACAGACACCCACTGTGTGCAATCGCAGTGGGCACTAGCGGGGGGTGTTGGTGCATGCCCTGAAGTAGGCAGTGACATATCTGTACGTTGATTTGCCTACAGCGGGTGCCCATCCACAGTACATTAAGGCCGGCCGGTTAAATTGGCAAAATTGAGCTAGAGTTATTTAGTATTATTATTATTATTATTATTATTATTATACAGTATTTATAAAGCGCCAATAGTTCGCTCAGCGCTGTACATTACAAAGGGGGACAGAACATGTGATAGAACAATACCAATACAATGCAAAACATGAGGGGATCGAGGGCCCTGCTCTTTCCAGCTTACAATCTAGGAGGGAGGGGATAGTGGTACAGGAGGAGATAGCTGTGGGGGATGGAGTGGTAGGAAGAGTGGAGGAGGATGGCAAGTTAGCAGGGGGTGGGGTAGGCTTCCCTGAAGAGATGGGTTTTCAGGGTGCGCCTAAAGGAGAGGAGAGTAGGTGATAATCTGATGGGTTGGAGCAGGGAGTTCCAGAGGATGGGTGACACCCTGGAGAAGTCCTGGAGGCGGGCATGGGAGCAGGAGACCAGGGAACTAGAGAGAAGGAGGTCTTGTGAGGAGCGGAGTGTGCGTGTTGGGTGGTACTTGGATATTAGGTCAGTGATGTAGTTCGGGGCAGTATGGTGGATGGCTTTGTACGTCAGTGTTAGGATTTTGAATTTGATCCGTTGCGCAATCGGAAGCCAGTGGAGGGATTGGCAGAGGGGGGTGGCGGAAGTAGGCCCTCACCCCCTATTAAAAACACTACGCAAAATAAAAAAAAGCATTCGAGGTACATTCTCATGGGATTTGGGGTTTTCATCTTTTCCCGGATCCCATTACATTGGATTTTTTGTTGGTTTTTTTTTGTAGCGTGGTACCATGCATTTCAATACAAGGTCTGCTTTACGGCATAACAAAACCCCCTGAAAAATGTAATCCATTGTAGCTTACCAATCAGTGGACGTGGTGGCTGCAGTAGTTTTCTGGTGATCGGATAGTAACACACGTCCTGTCTTAGGATGGCTACATTCAATCCTCCACTGTATCTATGGAGGAGGAACATAGCCACGCTTGGAGAGCAGCGCTGTCAATCAGTGGAGAGGGTGGTGGTGGATGGACTAGTAGATTCAGATGGATGTTCCATAAGTGATCTAAGAATTTAAAGCACAACTCCAGCTAACACTTATTTCGGCAGTTACCAAAATAGTTTATTGACCCTATCAGGTCTCTGAAGCTACAAAGCTGTAAGCTCCTGGCTACAAAAGACACATTATGCTCACTTCTTCAGACTCTATCTTTGTTAAGAACTCCAGAACAAGAAGATGAAAATGAGCAGCTCATTAAAGTTAACATAACAAACCAGCTTTTGCTGCAATATTCACCTTTTGATCTGGAGATTTTACCATAGTTTTTTCTTCTGCTAGATGTCCTCACTCATGTAGCCGGTATTTAAGCTACAGGCCATCCTGGACTCGCATCAGTTGTGATTGGGCAGTGAACTGAGAAGCGGCACAGTGTTGAGCTCATCTCTCTGTCTCTCTGCTTGCTCCTCCTATCAGCATGTTCCTTGTAAGCACATGGACTAAATGGTTCCTTGTGTTACTTCTTCCTCTCCCAGTCTGAGCTCTGCTGTGCAGGTACTGAACAAGTGTGATACCAGATCAACTTTAGGTATTGCAGCAGTAATTAGTGTATTTTATACCTGCCCAGACATTTGGCATTAACCTTAAAGTGTTACTAAACCCACAACCGTAAAACCAGTCTGTATATGCAGTAAAGCATACTTGTTATAATCACTGTGGAACCTAAGGAGTTAGTCTTCCACATTGTGTAAAACGTCTGTTTGATCCTGTCTTCTCTGATCCTCCCCTTCTTCTACTGTCCCCAATCCATCTACCAATAGTACAGAGCTCTAGGAGTCACTCTGCACATGCTTAGTTTAGTGTGTATTGCTAGAGAGTTTTTTTTTATTCTTTGGGAGGGTTCATGTGATCAGCATAGGGCCAATCAGCACTGTCCAGACAGAGGGTCAGGGGTTATGCAACCTCATAAAACAATCAGGGTAGAATGAAAAACTCCCCCTACAAGCTTTAACCAGTGCTCAGCTGAACACTGATGGAAGTCACAAGAGTGATATATACTGCTGATGAGAAAAGGTATTTAGCAGTTTATATTTACTAAAACAATTGCATTTCCATGTTCTGTGTGCTGTGGGAGATCAAATATAATGAATGCAGGGTTCGGGGTTTAGTAATGCTTTAACTGAACCCCATAGTGAGCCTAATACTAACTGAATTCCCAAATCATTTCTTAACGTTTAATTTCTATTCTGCTGCTTGTTAGCCTCATCCTAGCCTCTGTACCAACAGTAAGCTGTCCTGTGCCAAAAGCATGCAGTGCCAAAATCCTGTTGCCAGAGGAAATTGCTCCTGCAAAAGCCAGGGCCCTATGTACTTCAGTCTGAAAATAGTAAGTAACAGGTTGGGTACAGTCTGCAAGACTGGGAACTGACTACGTGGCAGGGGCGGACTGACAACTGATAGGGCCCCTGTGTCCTTGCCCAAACTCAAAAAAAAGCCTATGAAAAAGGAACCAGGGGCATCTCATGGGGCCCCTTACTGACCCCGGGCCCTCGGGCAGTGCCCGAGTTTCCAAATGGTCAGTCCTCCCCTGATAGGTGTACGCAATCTGCAAGGCTTGGGACTGACTGAATGGGTGTAATGTACAAGACCAGGGACTGGCTGGATGGGTACCAACTGCAGAGCTGAAATCTAACAGAATGGGTGAAATCTGCAACATTAGGGACTGATGGGGTATATACAATCTACAGAGATGCAATCTGAAAGGGACTGGTATGGGTGCAATCAGCAAGGCTGGAAACTAACAAGATTTCTGCGATATGCAGAACTGGATGGGCCAGTAGCTCTGATAAGCCCTACATCTACATTGGTGGACCTGAAGCCATTGTATATCATTCGTCTCCTACCATGAACAGAAGTCCTTGAAGACCACCACACAAGGAAATGTTTGGAGACTTTCAATTCTGAAAAAGAAGAATGGCTTGACAGGGTGGCAGTTTAGTGCATCGGATGTACAGTTGAGTGTGGTGAACATTGAGGGAGCAGAAACATGGCAGGTCCTCCTTAGGACTCAATGAAGAATCATTGATCAAATAATTTCCCATCTGAAAAAGCTGAATGTCTAAAATTTACCGGTGACTTTGGTAGTGGAATTCACTGTATTACAAACATAGCGAATGTTACAGACTCCCTAATTTCCCATCTAACCATGCGTGGTGCATACCGCAACTTGACATGGCGAATGTGTGGGCCAATTTGGCCAACAAATATCCTTTTTAACTTTGGCAAGAAATCCATGAGGGTGAATGCATTTAGAATCAGGAGTGGTGGCAGAAAAAAGAGCAGCTGGTCTATCGAGTGTGCCCTATTTTTATATACTGTATATATATTTTTTTACTTTTTTGTTAATATTTATTTATAGTTTACGTATAGTTTTTTGGGGTCCAGGTTTAAAAGATTATGGGATATGTATCATTGTATATTTTTGTTTAATATTTTTTTACCCTTAATTAAGATTTTTTTTAAACTCAATGTTAGGAACAGAATTGTTTTGTATGAATTTTGATCATTTATGTATTATTTATTTTTTTACAGTTACTTATATAATAAAGTGCAATAAATTGATGGCACTACATTATATGATTTTATTCTTGTTGTGCAGTTGAAATATAGTTTATAGCTGCTGGTTAAATGTCAAGGGTTAACTACTTGGCACTCTGAGTAATAGATGTTTTTCCCCAAAGGGTGCTTGATGTGTCCGGTAAAAAATAAAAATTCACTCCAACCTGTTGCATCTCTGGATCAGCTGAGCCCAAGATAAACCCATGTGCGTGGAAGAGTGAGGAGGAGGTGGAAAAGCACTTTGCTATTGTCTAGTAACAGATGTGCGCCATGCCTCCCCCTCGCTACTGACACCAGGTGCAGCCTGTGCTACTCCTAATCCCAGTCACCAACGCTCATCTGTTTCCATTGTCTCTTAAGGAAATTAGCATTGCATTCTGACCTCCCCTATGGTTGCAGGTGACTGTCACAGCATCAGCTGTTGTCCTTGACTCCTGTGTATAACAGACATATGAGAAGGAGGGAGGGGAGGACTTCTTTTTTGTGTTTCAATTAGTCCTTCACTCAACAAAACCTTGCATTATTACACTTCACGCATAAGTAGGCTGTGAGGAGGTCATTTATCCTTGCAAACTTCTTTTCTGTAAGGTCACAAACTCTACAAGTTCCATTGTATGTCTCTTGAAATAACTCTACCAACTGTTTAAAAAAACAAATGTCTGTGCCCACTTTGTTAATTTTTCATCATGACGGAAAACGTATTTAATTGTGAAACTACAATGTGCAGGGTTTCTCAACCAGGGTTCCATAGAATCCTAGGGTTCCTCCAACAATTACTAGGGGTTCCTTGAGCAATGAGCATTTTCTGCCTCTCCATTGATCTTTTTAGCTATGTCTTTCCGATAACTAAAAATGTAAGAAGTATTCTTTCCAATGACCATCACACTACTGTATCATGAGTTGAAGATATAGCAACTTTTAGTAGGGGTTCCCTGAGACCAGAAAGCAATTTCAAGGGTTCCTCTGTGTTAAAAGGGTTGAGAAAGGTTGCCTTAGAGACTGTGGAGATAACCATGTATTTTTAGAAGATGAAGATAGGTTTTCCTTGTAAGGGTTACCACATTGAGCAGTTATAAGCAGATAAGTACTATGCGCAACTTAAGGAGTTGAAGATGAGAAAAAAATTATACATTTAAGATTGTACAGATTCTGCTACCTCCTATTTATTAAGGGATATGCATCTGTCAGTGCGTGAGAATGTGGCATTGCATACAAAATACTGTACGTTATGCTTTGGTGCCAACCTCAGTGCTTGGTCATATTCCAAAGTCACTTTTGTCCCCACTTACATATTGCCTATCCCTAACACTTATCTTGACCTTTAACCTTATTCTTTCTTTCTGGCATAACATTACCTATGCTTTAAAGTACCTCAAGCCAAGACTTTTTTTACTTTGAAAATATTGGGGGTGATGGGGGGTTAAACTGTGCCTTATTAGGGAGATTTCCCTTCGCCTCTTATCTTGTGACCTCAACATGAAGTGAGAGAATATCTTTCCAATGTGAGGGAAATCCCCTCTTACACAGTTGTCATGTTTAACAAATGGCCAAATTGGAAGATTCCCTATCTATTCTGTTGTGGTGGCAACTAAAAATGTTGTATTTACCATTACTTTCATTCCCAATGACCTAACGGGAGACGCCAACCTAACTGGAGACACCGACAGCACTAAAAACCTGACAATAGTTTCAACCTCTCAAAAATCTATCAAGATCTTAAAATTAACTTTAGATAGAGTGGGGAGGGGTTGGAACCTCTATAAGTTTTACTAATGTCTGTGGCTTGTTAGATTCTCTCCTACTTCTTGGCCCAGTGAGAGCGTTCATGAAGACAGGAAGTGAAGGAACTTCACACTTAAACCTCAAACCAAATTTTTTAAAATGCAACCATGAACTCCAAATCTCTGTACTTACCTTTGGTTGCTGCAACTTATATGTTAACAATCCACTCCTCAACCCTCTGATTCAAAACCCGACTATGTGTTGCTCCAAGAACTCTGAGCAAAGCCTGAGTCTACAGACCTGAAATATGGCATCCATTTCAGTGCCTTTAATTCTACTTTCACAGGATGTACAATAAAAGGCATTCATTCTGGTCTTGCATGTTGAGCACATCAGGTTCTGGGTGTCCTAGGACTTTCAGAAGGACCACAAAGGTACATGTTGGAAATTTCATGGTCTTATTTCATCCTATGCTGGGTATGGTAATTTAGATACATGACAGACTTAATTGGTACTGCATCATACAAAAAGCCAGAATTCTGCTGCAGATCCACATAAAAATTTTATTATTTTTAAATGCATATAACTCCATACATGGTTAAGATACCAACACGTTTCATCTGTTAAGGCAAGAATCATGAGCTGTGATTAATGACTTAATGGCCAAAATGCATTACCACCTTGGACATATATGGATTTATTTGCCTTTAAAAATAATAAAGGCAAAAAGGGATCTGCAATGGATTTTTGGTTTCTTTCATGTTGGATTTTGTTTTGTGGGTTAACAGCAGCCTTGCCATAGCACCAGTGTTCTGTGAGTGGATAAAGGTCATGAAGGGTTGAGCACACCTATTTTCTAGGCGAACCCCTATGACTACGTGCCATTGCACGAAACGCGTCTGGGAGCTACAGTGTTTGTGACATCGCGCCGCTGGCGCCGCGAGGGCTCTAGCGGCCATCTTGGACACCTGTTGATGGTCAGTGTTTTCTGTTTCCTTCTCCCTGTATGCTGCACATTCGCAATAAAACATCATCTGTTTATATGGATTTACACTATCTGGCCTCCTCTGTTTTTTGGGGCTCCTTGTGAGCTACTAACATCCACAGAGCGGCTGCATCTAATGTTATAGTGGATACCAGGCGTTGAGGGGCACCTGACCAGACCATTAAGGGATTTCCAGTGTTCTGAGATTATCATCTCTAAATGCGCATTGTGTTTGCGTATCTGGTGAGTGCGCAATCTTATCACCTTATACCACATCACCATAATATTCGATCAGATCACTGGATTTCGATGATCATCAAGATCTCCCATGCACCTTAATTGTGGACTTTCATTGGGGTTGCTGTGTCTGGCACTTTTCACTTTACTGGTCACCATTCAGTGACTTGTTTATTAGCACTTTGTCACTGGTTAGTTATGCTCATATATGACTTGTCTTATTTTGCACACTTATTTGTTATTATGTTACTGACACGTTTACACATTGTGTCATCACTCATATGGGTTTTTGTCATTTGATTTTAGCACTTGCTTTTTATTCTCTTATGCGGATATTTTAGCGCTACACCCTACTTTTTATGATCACACCTATTTTCTGTGTGTCCTGATTGGCAAGACTCAAGTTTTATTTTGGTGTCATACCATAACTAACCAGTAAAGACGAGGATTTAAGAATTGGACAGCAATCTTAAAGTAGATTAGTCCCAACTATTAAAAGACTTGTTTTTATGATCTTCCTCTTGAGCCTTGGTTGATAAATCTTTTGTTCAATTCTAGAGAAAAGTGGAATGCATAATGAAATAGTGGGATTTTCCCAAGGAAGCCTCTGAGCTGGATACTTATTGTTCAACTGCACGGCTTAACTCTTTAATTCCTTTACAAGTACTGATTCTACAGCGCATATTATCGCCCGTAGGACTGGCATATGGTGTGATGTTTAGCATTCAGAATGGGGGACCTGGGACTAGTGTTTAATTTCATTAGTATGTGGCAGGTGTGGCATGGAAGACATCCTAATTTTCCATTAAACTCCTGCTCCACATTTCATTATCTCCATATGATTTCAAAGATGGAAGTAAATACTGATTAATGTTGTGCCTAATGTTGCTAGTAGGTTAACTATTGAAAAAAAGAAGGCGGAAGTTTGGGCAACATGGATAGTCATTGAGACCATTTCATTCATAAGGTAAAGGGTCACTGGAGAGTCAATCAGAATAGAGGATGGATATCAGTATCTTCTATCCATAGTTGCAAACTATTACAGAATCCCCTTGTTTAATAGATTTCAATGATGGTAGTAAATATTGTATGTTAGTTATGCTTACAGCATTGTTTGTTGCTTACAGGATCCAGAAACCCATGTTGCTAGTAGATAAATTTTTGAGAAGAGAGACCTATAGGTTGAGTAACATGCATAGCTATTGAAACCATTTCATACATGAGGTGACGGGTCACTGATGAGTCAACCAGACTAGAGGATGGATATCTGTATCTTCTATTCATAGTCGAAAACTGTTGCTGATTCCCGTTTATTAATACCTGTTCATAAAATGTAACCTTCTGAAGATTATTTCAGATGTCGATTTAAAGTGAACCTCTCACAAACCTGAGAAATTTTAAGTATATAATGAAATTCATTAATTTTAGTATGCAATGAATAAAAGTATATAATGAAAAAATGAATGAGCAGAAATTGCCTTTTATTAACACTGCATTGGAAATTCAGTAAAGCCAGGAATTCAGGCAGTACTAATCTACACCATACCTCCTTCCCTTTCCTGGTGGCCTGGGAACATCAAGATATGCATGAAATTACATCTTCCTTTGTCTCTGGATATAGTTATTTTATTAAATTTGGTTTTCAATTAGTCGATTTTTAGAGCTAGGAAAGAAGGACATGTTTTACCACAAATTAGTTAAGGAAAGCACAAACCCTTCCACACCCCAGTTATATGAACTATTCAGTATTAAAATCCCCCCAAAAATCTGTTACATCTGCTGGTACTTTATTAAACACTTTAGCATTTGAAAATAACTAGTGTGAATATTAGGTGAATATGATCATTTGGTTTTAGATATGTTTTATAATACAGCACTTTTTAACGTTAAGTACTACTTTGATTTTTAAATTTGTATACATTAAACTATAAAGTACAGAAGGATGGTAAGCGAGCGCTATCTGAAACTTCCAAAAATGGCTGCTAGAACACCAAAAAAGGCAACCAAATCCAACCTTCCAAACACTATACATACAAAAGGGCGCAGTGCTAAATGTACATAAAGAACTGAGCATAATAGTACTAAAACAGCATAATAAGTAGACCTAAAACTATCAAATAATCAATGATATAGAATCAAGTGCAGAGTCATAAATCACCCTACGGTGAAAAAGGTGAATGGAATGTCCCAAGATATTGGAAAAAAGCCCACGTGGGGATCCGATAGATCCTAATGAGTGCGTGGGGAGTAAATCCAGTGTAACAAACAATGAGTGTAGAATAAATGAAATGTGCACTCACCAGAAATGCGTCAAAAATGCGCATGTGAGATTAGCCTGTCTCACCAGGTAAGGTAATGGTCACTGCTGCCAGGATAGGGTCAGGATCTCACACCATCCGGTCTTGTCTAGAGTGGGGTACTCCGGGGACCTTACTGCGTATCACTGTCTGGGATCCCTTATAACAGGTTCTGCAGGTGGAGGCTCTCGGTAAAGAGAGCCCAATAAGGGACACCACATAGCGTGATACCGTAGATACTAGTTTATTGCTTCAAGGTGTAACAAATAGAAGAAAAATGATGAAAATAGAAACTGACCATGTAAAACTCATGATGGCCACCAGCGGTGGTCAGACGTCCAGAAACTGTAGCCCCCCTGACGGGTTTCTTCCTACAAAGTATTGTATTCTTCCTGTCTTGTTACAGGTGGCGGAAGGGGAGGTCAATGTCCTGGCAGTAATTGACTCTGGTGTATGAAGCTGCTTATGAACCTGTCATTGGCTAAGAAATTGCATATTCCCCTCAACACTATGAAGCAAAGAATGGAGGTACATCTGGCTGATGGTTCTATGCCTAGTTCAAGCCCCGTTACACAAGATACTATAACAATTTTCACCTTGACAGACTTGGGCCATCAGGAATTCATCTGCTTTGATGTATTTTGTTCACCCATGTTTCCAGTCATCTTGGGCCTCCCATGGCTATGAGCCCATAATCCACAGATTGATTTGGCCAAGAGGGAAATTTCCTTCACGCCCATTTACTGTCTTCAGCACTGCTTCTCTCCTGAATCCAGAAACTACACAAGTTGTTTGACCGTGCAGCCTGTACCCAGTGCCAACCAGAATGTTCCACCCACATATTATGAGTTTCTATACCTTTTTGACAAGAAAAAGGCTGATATCCTTCCACCCCATCGATCTTATCATTGCCCCATCAAATTACTCCCCAGGACTGAAATCCCATTCGGACGCATCTTCCCTCTTTCAGAGAAAGAACTTGAAGCTTTAAGGCAATATGGAGTCCCTGGAAAAGGGATTTATTCATCCTTCCTCTTCCCCTGCTGGTGCTGGCATCTTCTTTGTTGAGAAAAAAGATCACACCCAATATCCACTCCCTCTCATTCCGAAATTCTTCCAGAGGTTCCGAACAGCTCAGATCTTTACGATGTTGGATCTGGGGGGGGGGGGCATACCATCCCCAAAGAAGTGGTCAAAAGGAAATAAACAATCAAAATCTGGAGCAGTACCTCCAATGTTTCTGTACCTTTTCTCAGGACAACTGGATGTCCCTTTTTCCCTGTGCCGAGTTTGCTTACAATAATTCTGTACACGCTGCTACCAAATTATGGATTTCACCCCAGCTTTTTGCCAAATGTCATTCCTGATGCACCAGTTCCTGCAGTCCAGAACAGGCTGAATTTCATTCAAACACTCAGGTGCTCCAAGGTGCCATACAGAAGGCACAGGAAGACTACAAGAAGTATTATGACAAAAAGAGGAGAGGAAATCCTGTTCTGAAAGCCAGGGATAAGGTATGGTTCTCTTCAGCAAACCCAAAACTTTCTTGTCCCTCTCGAAAATTGGGGCCAAAATGAATTGGTCCATTTGAAATCAAGAGAGAAGTGAATCCTGGGGCATTCGAGCTAGCACTGCCGAGTTCTTATAAAATTCACCCAGTTTTTTATGTGTCCTTGCTGAAACCAGCTGTATCCAGTTCTTTTTCCTGGCAGGGAAGAGCCTCCTCCTGCTCCAGTTTTGGTTGGAGAAGAAATAGAATTTGCAGTGGAATCCATTCTGGACTGTTGGAAAAGGGGAAGGCAAGTACAGTACCTTATTAAGTGGAAGGGGTATTCATCAGAAGAAAATTCCTGGGAACCTACAAGCAATGTGCATGTCCTTAAGCTCTTGCAAATATTCTTTCACAGATTCCAAGAAAAACAAGCCCGTATAGGCATCCAGAAGCTGCCAAGTTCTGCCTGCCATATCTGGGGAACATATACCTGCTGCCAAGTTCTGCCTGCCATGTCTGGGGAACATCAGCTCTGCAGCTCTTCATCCCAGCTCTTCAGGCTCCAGACAGCTCGCAACCCATGCTTCTCTGGGCCGAGCATCCCCTGTTCCTACCTTCAGGGGAATTCTGCACTCAGCCACAAGGGAAGCCCTCTCAGCACTTTGGCTTCTCACCAGCTACATAACACCCAATATGACAGTCCCAATGACGGACTGCTGCAGTGGCAGGACTCTTCTGCGTACTTGCTTCCGCCTCTCACTTCCCATGCTAAGCATCTTGTCATCTTATTGTGAGTGGCAGGAATTCTCGAAGTGGTGCTCCCTTCCCTCCTGTTCACATGATACCACAGAACCCAGGGCAGCTGCCCCTCCTGCTCTCCCCTTGTGCTGGCTCTGCAACTGAGGAGGGGCATATAGTTTCCCTCTCAGAATCACTCAGTAGGTGTACTAGGCATCATTGCACCCCTCTCCTCCCACAATCAAAAACACCACCAATTTTTTTTTGTTTATTGCTCTTTCTCCTATTTTCTGACCATCCCTCCTGCCAGACACAATTCTTGCCTAGGTTAGAATGTCATCTTTTCTGCCCTGTAGCCTCCTGGATGATGCATGTAACATATCCCAGGATGCTTCAGGTTCCGTACAGGCAGCCAGAGGAGGGCTGACGTGGCAGCCTGTCATCAGAGACAGTCAGCTCTCAATGTCATCAGAAATAAAGATGGCGGTGTGGGACCCAATGTGTGACAGCAGTGTGGTAGATCATAGCAGGACAACACTGGATTTGCTGGGTGGGTGAGTATGTGAATTGTGTATAACTCAAAAAAGGGTAAAAGGAGATCAAACACGTGAGGGAGTTCCTCTTTAAGCATACTTCTTCAACAACAAACTGTCTTGACAATATTTTAAATTGCCAACAAGTATCCTAGAAACTTCTGACTTTTAGGTCTTGTTGCATTAACAATCTTTATATGCAGCTCTTTTTTTGTGTCCAGTAAATGTATATCTGGCAATTGCAGCTTTTTATGACAATCTGGATGCGTTGATCCTGGGCACTATTTTCATTTTGGCACTGTAAAGGTTAATATCAGAGGAAAACCTCAGCTTGGCAGAAACGGGAAACAGATGGAAAGTGGTTTTACCACAGCGCTCAGGGAAAAACACAGAGAGGATTCTGGAAAGCTCACAGTCAGGGAATTTTAGTTCAAGATTTCAAGTCCTTTTTTTCATGGGGCATTATTTGTTTGTGTACTGAATATTTCTCTGTGACCCTAAGCCCTATTAACTGAGGCCTACGCAGAATGTTTGACAGCCTATAGCAACCAAATTTCAGCCTGTTCTGTGGTCAGATCCATTCCAAAATGGATTCTTCTTCTCTACAGATTTTGATATTTTTTTAAAATTTTGAGTGATCTTTTTGTATAGGCTTTCATCAAGTAAAAACTCTGTTTCTGGAAATTCTATAATTAAAATATGCTTGGTAAAGTGGCTAAATACAGAATATACTGAAGTCTGTGGATGGGCCATTATTTGGCCAAGAAAATTGGAAGAACTATTAGAAACATCCAAAGTTTGAATAATGTGCTTTGACATGGTTAGGTTGACCTAGGTTAATCCAATCCTTGTTTGAAAAGCATTATTCCTGATGACTGTGTTGGTAAAGTAGTCAAAACAATACAGGATAAAGCTTTATGAACAGAACGGTTTTTGGTAAAATAATGTGGACCTTACCTATGAATGTCAGCCAATGTTGGCAGTGCCCTCATTTTTGGGAGCAAGAGATAACCACTAGGATATGGGTGGAAGAAGAAGTGTATTTAAACTTCTTACCACTAATCCTACTGTCTTGTGCTTAGCCTTCTACCCCAGCGATTGGATGAGTGCCATCCCAACAGCTCTGCCACCTGAGGCTATGACCTATGTTGTCTATGGAGGCATCCAGGTCTGGGTACAAGATGTAGGAATCTGGTCCTCATAGAAACCTCAACTGTCATCCACACAATATGGCTGTAACATGATATCAATCAGATATATCTCATTGATGTGGATAGCCAACTCTCCGTTGCAGATCTGGTTGTCTGTAGCCAATTTAGAAGGCTTGTGTGACTTGAGCTACTTGTGTGTAGGCAGGTCAAGCTGCAAAAGATATTGAATGTGTATAGCAGCCTTTCTCAACCTTTTCAACATGGAGGAACCCTTGTAATAACTTTTGGGTCTCAGGAAACTTCTGCTAAAACCTACTATACCTACAGCTCATGATATGTAGTGTGATGGTCAGTGGGAGGAATTTTTCTTACACTTCTGGCCATTAGGAGGGATTCCCCCCCTTTCAGATAGCTAAAAAGATCAGTGGTGTCAGTGGGAACTTATCTGGGCAGAACTTGCTTATTGCTCAGGGAACACCTAGTAACCTCTGGAGGAACCCTGGTCTATAGCAATAAATTACTCATACAGTATATTTGTTTAAATGGGTACCGGGACAGGTTCATAAAGTGCCCAGGGCCAGGATGCAGAGCCTCTACCCCCCTTCTAATATATGCCATAGAATGAGTGTACCACCTTGTGCCCATTCTTTGGCCCCTTGCTCCACTCCAACATCCCATGGTTGGCATGGAGTGCGCAATGCCTCTGTGCGGCTAATCACTTCTTTCTTGTGGCCAGAAGGCAGTTGCACATGCACAGTATGTTTTTGGTTTAGCTCTGGGCAGATGGGGTGGAGATTATGTATATTGGAGGATGGTGTGAGAGCAATAGCTGTCAGTACAGATATGAACAGTGGCCCCTGGTTGCTAACCACTGATCTGTAGCTTGCATGTAGTGAGGCGGCACCCTGCGCCCTGGGTGGTTTTCCCTCCTGCCCACCCCTTGTCCCGGCCCTGGTTTAAAGTACATCATTAAAAAGAAGGAAATGGTAAATGCTGGTCTTGGCACAGTAAAAGTAGACCATTAAAGCTGATTTCCACCCTTCCCTTCAGTCTTGCCCAGTTGTACAGGCTTCCCTGTTGTACTAAATTTGCTTACTCTGATTTCACTGCACACTCTGAGCTTCTCACAATGTAAAGGTTTTATTTAATCATTTCATTATGTCAATGGTGGGGGGAAGGAGGAACCAGGAAAGGCAAAATGTACAATAATCTTTAGCTTTAATAGAGTGTGTATCTAGCAGTCTCTGTATTCATACTGTTCCCTCTCTGTCACATTGTAGTTCCTGGAGACAAGAGGGTGCCAGCAATGCCCGGGTCCCCCATGGAAGTGAAGATTCATTCAAGATCCTCACCTCCCACCATGGCACCTCTGCCACCAGTGAATCCATCTGGCCCAAGGCCTGTATCGTTTCCACCCACCTCACGTACGTATATTGCACTTTGTATACTTTTTTTTTTTTTTTTTTGCTGCATTTATATACTTTCATTTATAGACTATGTTGCACCATCCACATCTCTCCCTGTCCTAACCCTAAATGACATCAAAATATCAAGTCTAGTTGGGTACATACACTCTTTGGATCGGTTTGAGTAGCTGTGGGAACAAATTAGAGCACCTGGGAGAATCACACATGAACACCACACAAGATAGCACTTCAAATAAGAATTGAACCTAAGACCCCAGTGCTGCAAATCAACTGAGCTTACCTCTAAGCCTGGAGTCTCAAAACATTTCCTTAAAGTATTACTAAACCCCGGACCCTGCATTCACTATATCCGGTCTCCCTCAGTACACAGGACATGGAGATACAATTATTTTATATTTCAATGTTTTTAATAAAGGTTGTCGAATATACAAATCATTTGTTGCACATATGTTGCAGGTACAAATTGAACATAAAACATATAGTGGGTGGCACAGTGGCTTAGTGGTTAGCACATCTGCCTTGCAGTAAATGGGTCATGGGTTTGATTCCTGACCAATGGCGCCTCCTGCATGGAGTTTGCATGTTCTCCCTGTGCTTGCGTGGGTTTCCTCTGGGTACTCCTGTTTCCTCCCACACTCCAAAGACATGCTGCTAGATTAATTGGATCCTGTCTAAATTGGCCCTAGTATGTGTATGTATGAATGTGAGTTAGAGACCTTAGATTGTACAACCCTTGAGGGTTAGGGACTGTACAATATATATATATATATATATATATATATATATATATATATATATATATATATATATATATATATATATATGTAAAGTGCTGTGTAAATGGATGGTGCTATATAAGTACCTAAAATAAATAAATAATAGAAAAACATACAGTAAATGAACATGTCCCACTTATAGGAAAAGTGGTGCAATATACAAATATTGACAACAATTTTGTGATTGGAGAATGTGAACAGGTTGAACAACACATTAGCACATGTCTGAAATCCACTGAAACCATCAAAACCTAACAGAGCTACAGTATATGACGAACGAAACAAAGCAGTATGATGCTTCCATTCCAAAAGGAGAGAAAGAAAGGAAAAAAGAGAAAAGTGAATGAGAGGGGAGGGTGTCCAAGTTGCCAAAATACAATTATTTTGGTAACTATAAACTGCTAAATACCTTTTCTCATCAGCAGTATATAGCAGTCTTGTGACTTCTATCAGTGTTCAGCTGAGCACTGGTTAAAGCTTGTAGGAGGAGCTTTCATTCCGCTCTGACTGTCCTGTGAGGCTGCATAACTCCTGACCCTCTGGACAGCGCTGATTAGCCCTGTACCGATCACATGCACCCTTCCGAAGAAAAAAAAGCTCTTTAGCCATACCACTAAACTGAGCATGTGCAGAGTGACTCCTAAAGCTCTTTACTATCAGTAGATGGATTTGAGACAGTAGAATAAGGGGAGGATCAGAGAAGATCAAACAGCCTTTTTACACAATGTGGAGGATTAACCCCTAAGGTTCCACAGTGAGTATAATGTGCTTCCTTTACTGCATATACAGACTGATGTTTCTGTTGTGGGTTTAGTAACACTTTAAGGGCAGCATTGAAAGATTTACAAATACTCGGACCGAAAAAAAAAATGTTTTTTTTAATAAATATATGATTCCCCTTTACATTTGGGTCTCCATCAGAGTCCACCCCTTACATCAGGATTTGTTTTTGGGTTTATTACCACTTTAACCACTTGCCGCCCTGCCACTGTAGAAATACGGTGGCAGGGCGGCACGGGCAGGCAAAACCACGTTTTAAAATGTGTGTTTTGTAAACAGATAGGGGGCGTGCGCGAGGCGCGTCGCCGCCCTATCTATCCCGCCGATCACCGCCGCGGATGTCAGTTGCCGGGTCACAGCCGGTCCTTACCGGCTGTTTCCCGGCGATCGGCGGCAAACAGTGACAGAGAGCACAGCTGCAGTAGCTGTGCTGTCTGTCACTTCCCTGACAGCTCAAGGACGAGCTGATCGAGAAAGAGTTTCTCTCTCTCGATCAGCCTTGTCCCGTCCAGTACACACCCCCGCCCCCTAGTAAAACACTCCCCCTCACACAGATAACTCTTCCCTGCAAAATAAAGTTAACCCCTTCCTCCCCAGTGCCATTAGTACAGTGTCAGTGTTTTTCTTTTGCACTGATCACTGTATTAGTGTTTTTGGGGATGTCAGTGACCCCAAGTCAGTACCCCCCAATGTCAGAATGTCCGCCGCAGTCCCGCCATAAGTCGCTGGTCGCTGCCATAAGTCACTGATCGCCGCCATAATTCGCTGATCGCCGCCATTATTAGAATAAAAAATTTTTTAAAAATCCCTGTATCTTTCCCGCCATTTGTAAACGCTATAACTTTCACGTAAACCAATTAATTTACACGTATTGGTTTTTTTTTAGCAGAGACATGTCGCAGAATGCATTTTGGCAGAAATTTATGACTAAATTTGATTTTTGCATTTTTTTTACTGGACATGTTTTATAGCAAAAAGTCCAAAATATTGTTTTTTTCCCTCAAAATTGTCAGCTTTTTTTTTTATAGCGCAAAAAATAAAAACCGCACAGGCGATCAAATACCACCGAAAGAAAGCTCAATTTGTGGGGAAAAAAAGGATGTAAATTCCATTTATGTGCCATATTGCATGACCGCGCAATTGTCCGTTAAACTAGCACAGCGCTGTATAGCAGAAAAATGGCGTAAATTGCAGTATCTATACCATAGTTTGTAGACGCTATAACTTCCACACAAAGCAAACAATATACATAATGGGATTTTTTTTACCAAAAACATATAGCAGAATACATTTTGGCCTAACTTTATAACCAACTTTGAGTTTGATATATTTTATATAGCTGAAAGTAAAAAATATTGTTTTTCTTCAAAATGTTTGGCCTTTTTTTGTTTATAGCGTGAAAAATAAAAAGCACACAGATGATCAAATACCACCAAAAGAAAGCTCTATTTGTGTAAAAAAAAGGACGTAAATTTTGTTTGGATGCAGCATTGCATGACTGCGCAATTATCAGTTGAATTAGTGCAGCGCCGAGTAGCAAAAAGAGGCGTGGTCATTAAGGGGGGTAAATCCTCTGGAGCTGAAGTGGTTAAGGACTTGTAAATGTAAAAGACAAATAATTTAAAAAGTATCCAGAATGTTTATGGCTTCCCTTGTAAAGGCTAAGTACTGCCAAAACCATTGCAAAGCTGCAAGGGGATGTTTGTGAGTTGGGATGTACTGGGTACTGCCCCCAGTCATCTTCAGCTGCTGATCAGTGTATTGTGACAGTGGCAAGTCCCGCTGTCAGAGTACAATGTCCTCAGGGGCAGACTGACCATTCAAGCACTAGGGCACTGCCCGAGGGCCCAGGGTCAGTAGGGGGCCCCATGAGATGCCCCTGGTACCTTTTATTGGCTTTTTCATAGGCTTTTTTGGGTATGGGCAAGGACACAGGGGCCCCGTGATCCCCTATTGCCCGGTGGCCCCAAGAGTTGTTAGTCCGCCCCTGAATGTCCTGGCTAGTGGAGGCATTCCTTCATTCACCTTCTTTATGTGGAAGGAGGAATGTAAAAACAACAAAATGAATAGTCTGTGCCAAGCCTCACTCTCCTGCTGTATTATTGTTGCCCCTGTTATGACTATACCTGGGGTATGTGACCCCCCCCCCCCCGTAAATAACGACTGCATATAAAAGCCAGAGCGTAGAAGTTCCCTACACGTGTCCTCAGTAGCTGTAACTAGCAGATGGTTTATTTCATTTTCTGCTGTCCGCCTAAAGCATAAAAATCGGTTTTGTGTGGACTTGGCTTTTAGGAGACATTGAACACCTACTCCACGATTGTGAAAACACCCCGAGTACGCACTGTTTTATTTGGCTTTTTGTTTGCTTGCGTTCTGTGGATGATTCAACGTTAACCTTACCGTATCATGACTCATGAATGGAGACATTTTAAAATCATAAACTTCCCAATTTTACTAGCTTGGTTGGTGCTTTTTGGTTGGTATTTTTTTTAACCCAGAAAGACCAGAGACTTTTATAAGAAACCTGTGATGAAGGGAATATGTGGGCTGCTACTGCCAAAATCTTCCGAAAAATAATAGTAGCTTGGCTGTTAGAATGATCCTCAGATTTCAGTACTTTTTGGTGTTTTTTCGGCCAAGAAGGCAGAAGGTACATATCTGAAACCTTGTTCTGGGTGCTGATCCCGCTTACTTGTTCAGGATCAGTGACTTAGAGAAAATGACCAAGAGTTATTTCTAATAGCAATTGGGCAGCACAGTGGCTAAATGGTTAGCACTTCTGCCTGGCAGTACTAAGATTGTTGGTTTGAATCCCAGCCAAGGCACCACCTGCCTGGAGTTTGCATGTTCTCCCTGTGCCTGCGTGGGTTTTCTCCGGGTACTCCAGTTTCCTCCCACTCTCCAAAGACATGCTGGTAGGTGAATTGATTCCTGTCTAAATTGGTCCTAGTATGTGTATGTATGGATGTAAGTTAGGGACCTCAGATTGTACACCCCTTGAGGGTTAGGGACTGATGTGAATGTACAATATATACAAATTGATGGCGCTATATAAGTACCTGTAATAAATAAATAATAGATGCCAACATCCCTAGAATTTATAGCTGTACCAAAAAGAACCTCAGCCATTGGGACTTTAACCGTTTCCCGTCCGCCCCATAGTAGAAATACTGCTACAGGGCAGCACAATTGTGCAAAATCACGTATATATATGTGAATTTGCATTTCTGGGTAGGGGGTGCACACATGCCCTAAGCGCACCGCTGCTGTCAATCACTGGGTCCCGGCTGGTGAATGCTCGCTGGCGCCCGGTGATTGCCGAGCATCTCTGGCAGGGGGGAGAACTGTTTTTAAGCAAAATCGTTTTCCTCCCTGTCAGCTCGTGCACACTGCTTTGAATGGCTGTGCACAGCCCAAAGTAAAACAGCACACAGTTAACCCTTTGATTGCTCCAGATGTTAACCCCTTCCTGCCCAGTGCAATTAGTAAAGTGTCAGTGCATTTTATTAACACTGATCACTGTATTGGTGTCACTGGAGAATGAAAACTCCTACAAGCTTTACCCAGTGCTGAGCTGGACACTGATAGAAGTCAAAAGACTGCTCTAACTGCTGATGAGAAAAGGCATTTAGCAGTTTATATCTACTAAAATAATTGCATTTCCATGTTGTGTGTACTGTGGGAGACCAGATATAGTGAATGCCGGGTCCTGGGCTTAGTAACACTTTATTGACAGGCTGACACTGCCGCAGCTGTTTGCACATGAGCTGTTGGATGGGTGCTCCTGGATGCAAACTGTCTGCGTCAACGGGAGCTTCCTGTCAGTGGCTGATCCAGGAACACCTGAGACCCAACTTAGAAATACACTGAACTAAGCAGCATATAATCCTTATTGGCCATGTGCATGAGTCCTAACATACACAAGTGAATGAGTCAGTGCAATGGCTCTTCCCTTCCTCCTCCATCTCTGAGCTTATTTTTCACTCAGAAAGAGAGATACAGAAAGAAATCGGCTTCTGTTGTGCTATGTCTTTAAAAAAACGAGTATCAGGGCTGGGCTCCTGTTACTTAACCACTTCATGTCCGGACACTTTTACCCCCTTCCTGTCCAGGCTGATTTTCAACCTTTAGTGCTATCACACTTTGAATGACAATTGCGCGGTCATGAAACACTGTACCCATATGAATTTTTTAGCATTTTTTTGAGACATATAAAGCTTTATTTTGGTGGTATTTATTAACCACTGGGATTTTTTTTATTTTTTTTGCTATGTAAATGAAAAAGTCCAAAAATTTTGAAAAAAAGTGATTTTCTTATACAATTTTGCAAATAAATAATATTTCATCATAAAGCTTGGCCAAAATTTATTCTGTTATCTTTTTGGTAATAAAAAAATAACCCAAATTAGTTTATAACCAAAATTTATAATTTTTTAACTTTTTTTTTACATTTTTATTTTATTTATTTATAATATTTGTTTTGTTTAGTTTTTTTTACATACTGTCACCCTAGCAGTACAGTGTCACCATAGTGACATTGTACTACTTGTGGGGGGTGATGAAGATTTTTTTTTTTTTTTCCACTGATTGCTTTTACACCCATAAAGGCTATAAAAGCAATCATTTCTCCTTCTCTCTGGTTGCATTCTTGCAGCCATTGAGAACTACTGTGTGAGCTGTGATTGCTCACAGCTTGTCACATGGTACAAGACTGTTGTGAATAGCCTTGTACCATGTGACCTCTGTGATCATTCACAGATTTCACACGTAGTAAGCAATGATGTCAGAAGTGATCACACGATCGGGACCTCACACAGAGGTCCTGTACGACGATCGGTGTTTCACTGTGTCCGGAGGACACAGCGGGCACTGGATCGCAGTGCTGTGCACTCCCAGGGAGCGCACACAAGCAAGTGGCGGGGAGGCCATTTATAAACGGCCACCTGATCCTGCACTGCCACCGTCTGGCCGTTTATATACAATGGCCGGACGAGAGGTGGATAACGGGCAGCTCTTTTCTTTCAGTGCTCAGAAACTGCTCAGCTGTTGGTTAATTACCAGCCACACGTTGTCTCTACAGTGACTCACCTGGATACCATCACCTGCCTCATTAGTCCAGCCTACAGCCAGCCCTTTTTGCTATTTTAGCAGCTTAGCTCATTTCCTCCTTATCATTGTGTGGTCTATGATCTCCACTGTGTTCCTGTGTACAACTCGGTCTGGCTGACTTCTCTTCCGATTCCTGTTTACTGATTTTTGGCTCCTGACTACACTGATTTCTGGTTTCCTGACTCTGGTTCATCTGATTTCCCGCTCTGGCATCCAAATCCTGGCTTCTGTTTTGACTACATTCCTGATCTAGGTTATATTTGCTATTTCATTAAAGGTGTGATTTTAACTGCACTTTCTGTATCTGCCTGGTTCATGGTTCCTGACACCCATGACCTTTGAATCCTATGTCTTGGGTGTTTTAAGTTTTTATTTATAAAATAAAATGTTATAATAGTGAAAAATATATAAAAACAGTTTACAAATGTATTAGTTTTTATAAAGTGGCAGAAAACTCTTTTAACTTAGAGTATATGTAAAACTCAACCATGAACCTCTCTTTTGCTCTATTTTGGTTTCTTACAAGTGCCATTGAAAGTGTTTTGTTATATATGTTTGATAAAGGAAAAAAATATTATATTGAGCCTGCCAGAAATCTTGTGAGCAGGGGCGGACTGACCATTTGGAAACTCGGGCACTGCCCGAGGGCCCGGGGTCAGTAGGGGGCCCCATGAGATGCCCCTGGTACCTTTTTCATAGGGTTTTTTGAGTTTAGGCAAGGACACAGGGGCCCCATGATCCCTTATTGCCCAGGGGCCCCATGAGTTGTCAGTCCGCCCCTGCTTGTGAGTTGATAATTTTCTGTACTTTCCTCCTCTGCTGACTATTATCAGTTATCATTATTCCTAGTTCTCTTTGTGGACTACTGACCACTCTTTGATATGGAAATTAAAAGGGGGGGGGGGGTGTTCTGTTGTCCTAATACACTTTCTGTTTTAAAGTGACAAAGTTACACTTTTTGAGTTCTTATAAGCCTACTAGTACTATGAGGATGTAGCTGGTAAAAAGGATTGGTTCTAGTGTTTGAGCCCTCTTACTCCAGCTTTGCTGCATCTTCTGCAACCACTATAGTCCCAACTCTAGTTAGAAATCCTATTTCTTACTGGACATCTGAGTTAGAATTTGAAATACTCTGGATGCAACTGCCATAGTCCAATGCTAATTTATTTTTACTTGTGATATCTTCATGCCACCTACTTGTCAGCTTTTTCTGCCCTGCTCATTTGATGAATACTCTGCACACAAAACTAATCAGTATCTCTCTCATTATTCCTCAGTTTCAAATGGCATGAACCATTCTCCTTCTTTACTGAATGGAGCTCCGTCCCCTCCGCAGCGTTCCAGCAATGGACCTTCCTCCTCATCTTCATCCTCTCTGGCTAATCAGCAGCTACCGGCTACCTGTGGGGTGAGACAGCTCAGCAAACTCAAGAGGTTCCTCACCACTCTGCAGCAGTTTGGCAATGACATCTCCCCTGAGATTGGAGAGAAAGTCCGGACCCTTGTACTTGCTTTGGTGGTAAGTGTGCTTGACAGCAAGGGAGGAAATTTCAGTGCCAGAGTGGGAGAAATACAGAACATACAGTGCAAAATACCATGGGAACCTATATTTTAGAGGTTGTGAGGGCAATATCACCACCTTTAGCACAAATATCCATCCCTACCCTCAGGCCAGGGTGCTCGATGTGATCCTGGACTCTTATCTTTCCTTTCAACCCCACATCAAAACACTGTCAAAATCTTGTTGCCTTTTACCTCCATAACATTTCCAGAGCATGCCCCTCCTTAACAATGGCACCGCCAGGCTACTAATACACTCCGTTGTTTTGGCTTGACTATTTCAACTCCTCCTTGTAGGACTATCTCTACACTAGATATCTCCCCTTCAGTCTACCATGAATGCTGCTGCCAGACTCATCCACCTTACCAACCACTCCTCCTTGCCAATCCCTCTACTTTCTTCACTCAAAAAATAAAATTAAACAACACCATACAAAGCCATCCACAAATATGTCCCAATGTACATCACTAACCTTGTCTCAAAATATCATCCAAACCATACTCCTGACTCCTCCCATGACCTCCTGCTCTCTAGCTCTTTTTTAACCTCTTCCTACAATTGCTTTCAGTATTTCTCCAGAGCCTCTCCCATCCTCTGGAACTCCCTACCCCTATCTGTCTGGCTGTGTCCTACACTGTCCACCTCTAAGAAATTCCTGAAAACTCATCTCTTCTGGAAGCCTATTCTAACACTGTCTGAACAACTGAACGTTTACTTTCTTCATCAACTCATCCTCATTTTTTATTACTTGCCCTTCCCTTTTAGATTGTAAGTTTTCATGAGCAAGGCCTTCTAACCCTCTTGAATTTTGTTGTATTGCACTCTTTCCTTATCATATGAAGTGCTGTGCAAACTTTTGACACTATATAAATCCTGTGGGATTGTATTAGGAAGAGTGGGGAATAGTTAGGAGCTGTCCCCTCTTCTCCGTTGTCAATGACGTTTATTTTTTGGATTTTCCTTCACCTCATGTCCTGGTGACACTGGTCACCACCCTTTCCAACTCTGTCCAAGCCTTGAACTTTTGATTTGAAATGTAAACTAGGAAAAAGATGAGCCCAGCGTAATTTGAACAAAAACAAGCACCTCTTGCTGTAAAATAATTTTTGACTTATTATTTCTTCTTTCCATAACCCAGAACTCAACTATAACCATAGAAGAATTTCATTGCAAGCTCCAGGAAGCCACCAATTTTCCTCTCCGACCCTTTGTCATCCCATTCCTCAAGGTGGGTGTTTCAGCCACATCCTGAACTGGTTGTTTTGTGGCAGCTCTTGGTTTTAATTGATACCATTTTGTTTTGTTTTTTCTCTAGGCCAACTTGCCGCTTCTCCAGAGGGAATTACTGCACTGTGCTCGCACAGCCAAGCAGACTCCATCTCAGTACTTGGCACAACATGAACATCTGCTTCTCAACACCAATACATCATCCCCATCTGATTCCTCTGAGCTGCTCATGGAGGTCAATGGCAATGGGAAACGACACAGCCCAGAAAGGTAAAGAGCAAGAAGTCAAGATCTCTGTTACTATATGATATATATTGAGTCACTGTGTCATTTTTAATAAATCAACACCCAGGGGCGGACTGACAACTCATGGGGCCCCCGGGCAATAGGGGATCATGGGACCCCTGTGTCCTTGCCCAAACTCAAAAAAGCCTATGAAAAAGGTACCAGGGGCATCTCATGGGGCCCCCTACTGACCCCAGGCCCTCGGGCAGTGCCCGAGCTTCCAAATGGTCAGTCCGCCCCTGTCAACACCTGATAATAATACTTTAACATCATTTTACCTGTCCTCAAAGGAAAGGATAATATATTTCAAGAGAGTACATGTTTGAGCTATTAAAGTATTCATTTTAAATCATTTTAGATGCTTGCTGTTCTATAATTTTTGTTTTAAATATAGAGGTTTGTAGATTACCCCCTGGGGACAGGCTACATTAGCAACTACAGTAAAGCTGTTTTTCCAACAATTGCTGAGATAAGATCTGCCGCACAGTTTGTACCAACGCATAGACTTGCATCGTGATAGGGAGCAGTAAAGTGCAACCAATGCGAAGCATTGCAAAACAGGAAGCGGAACCTGCAGATATATTGACAAAGATATGGCCGTCTTCATGTACATTAACCTGTTCCCGCTAGCTGTACGCATACATGTGGCCTCTCAGAGGGTGGACTTTAATGGCAAGAGGCTGCATATATATGTCCCTAATGTAAAAATTGTAAAAAATGTAAAACTGAGCTCCTAATTTTCCCCCCAGCCCGCACCCCCCACCCTCTCCATCACGACCAACAATGCCACCATCAGTCCCACCCCGCAAGCCAAAGTCCTAGGTGTCACTCTAGACTCAAATCTGTCCTTCCAACCCCATGTCAAATCGCTGGCAAACTCATGCAGGCTCCACCTCCTCAACATCTCCAAAATACGTTCGTTCCTAACCCCAGATACTACTAAACAACTCGTTCACTCCCTTATTATCTCATGTCTGGACTACTGTAACTCCCTCCTCACCGGCCTACCTCATCGCAGACTATCCCCTCTTCAGTCTATCCTGAACTCAGCGGCCAGACTCATCCACCTTACCAACTGCTCCGCATCTGCCACCCCCCTCTGTCATTCCCTCCATTTGCTTCCGATTGCCCAACGCATTAAATTCAAACTACTAACATTGATGTACAAAGCCATTCATAACGCTGCCCCAAACTACCTCACCAATCTGATACCCAAATACAACCCAACACGTACTCTTCGCTCCTCACAAGACCTCCTACTTTCTAGCTCCATGGTCTCCTCCTCCCACGCCCGACTGCAGGACTTCTCCAGGACTTCCCCCATCCTCTGGAACTCACTACCCCAATCCATCAGACTGTCACCTACCCTCCTCACCTTTAGGCGCACCCTGAAAACCCATCTCTTCAGGGAAGCCTACCCCACCCTCACCTAACTGCCGATCTCCTCCACTCCTCCTACCACTCCATCCCCCACAGCCACCTCCCCCTGTGCCACTATCCCCTCCCTCCTAGATTGTAAGCTCGAAAGAGCAGGCCCCTCGAACCTCTCGTATACTGTTTTGTTACGTATTGTCTCATGTACTGTCCCCCACTATATTGTACAGCGCTGAGCAAACTTTTTGGCACTATATAAACACTGTATAATAATAATAAACATTTCTGTGCTGGGAGCGTTACCTCCATTATCAATATACATATAATTATGTGATTGAAATGTTCTGTTGGTTGACAATCTGTTTACTTTGAACTGTATTGTTTTGCAGGAGAGAGGATAACGTGTTTGAAAGGGAGCCTGTACCTCCTGAACCACCCATGAAGAGGGTGTGCACTATTAGCCCTGCTCCCCGTCACAGCCCGGCCCTGTCCTTGCCCATCTTGAATTCTTCTAACCAGTATCACCCCACCCCACCTCCTCTACAACACTACACATTGGATGATATCCCAGGATCACAGCTGTACAGGGATCCACTGTGCAAGATCGGGGAACACAGAGAAGTTAGAGAGCGCCATCATCCGGTGGGCGGTAAGTAAAGGCCATGGCAGCCTATCTATACAAAGTATAAAGAGAACAAAAAGTATATTGTGGTCAAAGCAACCAATTAAGTACCATAAGAAAATGGCCCCTCTGGGTGATGCCAGCAACACGGTGGGAACTATGTGATTCCTGTGGGTCATTCCATCAGTGGAGCAAAGTGGGAAATGTGGATGCATAGTTCCCTCTAGAGGTGGAAGGAGACAATGCTCTCACTTAGCGCCTTGGTCCCCTGGTTACCCATTTTGTTTTTACAGACTACAGAGTAGTGATGCAGAATCCTGCTTTACTGGTGTCTGCCAGAGAATAATCTTAGCTTGATTTTTTTGTGGGAAGAATAAGTGCCAATGGGAAAATCTTTGAACCCAAATGGAGCAAAAAGATTCATTTATTTAGAATAGAGCAGTGAAGTGTTGGAGCCTAAGTTTTTTTTCCACATGTAACGAAAAAGAAAAAACTGATGAAAACAAACACCACGAAGACATATCTTGCTGGTAAAAAATATATACATGCTTACTGACATGAAAAATGTAGCAAAAATGCATAAAAAACACTAAATCTAAATTAATATTTTCTAATACAAATTGTCCTGGCAATAAATCTTTTATATCTTTTTGTGGGGATGTACCTTGGTGGTGTCTATCATCGGTTCTTCCTTCTTTGGTTTATTTTGAGTATAGTGTGATGACACCTGCCCTAAAAATTGGGAAGCATCCCTTTATATACAAAATTGAGTGGGGGCTGAACTTTTACCAATATTTTTATTGCTGTCTCTTCCTTCCAGTCCCTTTTTGTCAACCGCTTTCCTAATTTATTGTATGGGTGTCACAAAGACAGGATGTGAAGAATGGGGGTACAGGCATAAATAAAAAAAAAAAAAACTGTGTGGAAGTGTTAATATTTTCACTCTGGCAAAAAAAAAAAGTATTTAATTTATTACAGGTAGTGCTGTTAATTTACACATATATTGCACATTCACATCAGTCCTTGCCCTCAAGGAGCTTCATACTGTACATACACATACTAGGGTCAGTGAACCCACCAGCATGTCTTTGGAGAGTGGGAGGAAACCCACTCAGGTGCATAGAGAACATGCAAACTCTGTGAAGATAGTGCCATGGTTGGATTCAAACAAGCAACCTTAGTGCTGCTAGGCAGAAGTGCTAACCACTTAGCCACTGACAGGAGTTTTAGGGGATTAAAAGGAAAGGATTAGAAAGCAGATTCCGTTTCCTTGAATGTTATTGGGTTTGGTGTGATTGGGATTGGCAGAGATTAGGTATAATATAACTCTCTATGTTTGGTCTCAGGGGTTAACGGCAATTTGACCAATGGCTACCAAGAAGAGCTCGTTGATCACAGGCTGACTGAGCGAGAATGGGCGGAGGAATGGAAGACTCTAGACCATGTAAGACTATCTTTTCACTGTCTGATGACAGTCCTTGTATAAAACATTAATGTGACAAATATCCACACGCTAAGAACAAAAACTACCATATTTTATCTAATACATGTAGTTTATACATCATCAGCTCCACCTAGTGGCAATAATGTGTTTGTTTCCTGATTTAGGTATTTCTTGTTAAAAAAATGCATATGTAGTTTTGGCTAGAGTGTTTGGGACAGGGGTGGACTGACAACTCATGGGGCCCCCGGGCAATAGGGGATCATGGGGCCCCTGTGTCCTTGCCCAAACTCAAAAAAGCCTATGAAAAAGGTACCAGGAGCATCTCCTGGGGCCCCCTACTGACCCCGGGCCCTCGGGCAGTGCCCGAGTTTCCAAATGGTCAGTCCGCCCCTGGTTTGGGACACACTTTTCTGATCCCCAAAGCTGACAAGCATTGTACAATATCCTTTAGATTTACTAATAACTATACAGTGCAGTGGCCTGCTTGGAATTTTAAGGTAGACCCTCAAGCTATATTGTTTGGTAAAAATAAAGCTGACCATAGACATTAAAATCTGATTATTTAGTAAATATTTTAGATTTACATACACTATTTCATTTGAGAGCTTATCTTGTCAAACTGTTCAGTTTGCACCCAACTAGGTAAGTACTCGTACAACACAGTTAATGGTAGACCTAAAGGAGCTTGTACAATCACACTGTAACATGTATAGCCATCTTAAAGGTGCAAGGTTTGGCAGATTAAGGCATTGTTCACATGGGCAGCTGGGGGGCAGTAAAAACAGGCAGTTGAGTTGCAATTTTACCACCCCCTGACCTCCCACCAAAAGCAGAACATGCAGCTGCTCAGGACTGTATGCAAGAAATTATACTCCCATTTATGTTCAGCAGGCAGTACTGCCACCAGATGCATTTCACTTAAGTTAATGGGGCTGCGCCACAACCTCCATGGAGCTTTGTGTGATGCTTGCGGAGTAGTAGTGTGGGTCTTCAGGATTAAAACAGGTGGTGAGAAGGCAACAGATTTGCCTCCCAGCCACTTGTCAACCATCCTTTGAAAAGCAGTCCACTGTGGATCACTTTTAGGAGGGGCTGTAAGGGTTGCCGCCCTTGTGAACAAGCCCTGAGAATCCAGATTTTCTGTTTGCTGTCAGCTCTTTTTCATTTTTAATCATTTCATCTTATTTTTTTTTCCAAAGGCCTTGAACTGTATAATGGAAATGGTGGAAAAGACAAGGCGTTCTATGGCAGCGTTACATAGGTATCAAGAAGCGGACAGGGAGGAGCTGAATTACTGGAAGAGGCGGTACAACGAATCCTCAGAGCTCCGGAAAGGAAGCGAGCACTCGAGTAGGCAGCACAGTCCAACCAGTACTGAATCTGGTACCAATGGTGAGGACATCTCTGGTGACATCACTAGTTGTCTGAGCCTTGACTCATCAGGGGGACTTACTAAAGCTGGTGAACTCGGATTCTGGTGCAGCTGTGCATGGTAGCCAATCAACTTCTATCTTCAGCTTCTTCACTTATTCTTTGACAATAACACCTGGAGGTGGATTCGTTTCTCTACAGAGCTACACCAGATTTTGCACTCTCCAGATTTAGTAAATCTGCTCCAAAGTTCTCTCACATGTGTTGAGGAATAACTGAAGGCTTGTACAGGGACGTAGATAGAGGGGGATTAGGGTGGTCTGAACCCCCCCTCTAGAGCACCTTGCCCTAATGGTCAGTTACTTGCTGCTGCTGCATGGAGCCGCGCCGCTTAGCCTCAGCAATCAGATCTGTGGAGAATATAGGATCAGCGGCAGCAGCCTCCACCGTCAGTGCTAGTAGGACTTCCCACTCCTCTGTTCTTGCTCTCCTCCTTCAGTGAATGTTGGGGCATAGGGCGGGGTAAGCACATGATTGGTTGCTAGGACATCAGCGGTCCTATTAACTATTCACATGCTTGCTCCACCCCCAGGCTCTGACATCCAGAGAAGGTGGAGGGCAAGTATGGAACTTCCTCCAGACCTACATGGTCATTGCTGTAGGAAGGAAACTGGCTCTACGCAGACTTTCTAGGCTGACCAATGGTACTGAGGTGAATGTTCTGCTGCCTGTAAAAGTGTCTTCTCACCTCACCTCAATCCACCCCTCACCCTCACCTCACCTACCCCACATTCTGCCTCACCTACCGCCTATACCGCCTCACCTCGCCCCCATACTGCCTCACCTCCCCCCATACTGCCTCACCTCCCCCCATACTGCCTCACCCCCCCCCCCCTTCCCAGTACTGTCTTATCTACCCCCCATACTGCCTTACCTACTCCCCACCACCACGGCATCTACCCCCCCATACTGCCTCACCCCCCCCCTTCCCAGTACTGTCTCACCTACCCCCCATATTGCCTTACCTACTCCCCACCACCACCACCACGGCATCTACCCCCCATACTGCCTCACCTACCCCCCATACTGCCTCAGCTACCCTCCATGCCGCCTCACCTATCTCCCATACCATGTCACACACCCTCCCATACTGCCTCTCCTCCACCTCATACTGCCTCACTTTTTTCAGGTATAGCACCTCCCTCAATCCCTTCTGAATCACTGCGCCTCCTTGTCACCCACCTAATCCCCCCCCAGATTACAGCAACTCCCACCCACCTCCCCCTCATTCCACCTCTCTTCTTTCATTTGTTCTTACAGTGGTATTCCTGCCTAACCATGACTATTCTCAAAAATGCCCCCCCCAAACACACACTTACTACTGATACCTGAACTCTGCATCACTTACTACTGATACCTGAACTCTGCATCACTTACTACTGATACCTGAACTCTGCATCACTTACTACTGACCCCTGAACTCTGCATCACTTACTACTGACCCCTGAACTCTGCATCACTTACTACTGACCCCTGAACTCTGCATCACTTACTACTGATACCCGAACTCTGCATCACTTACTACTGATACCCGAACTCTGCATCACTTACTACTGATACCCGAACTCTGCATAACTTACTACTGATACCCGAACTCTGCATCACTTACTACTGACCCCTGAACTCTGCATCACTTACTACTGACCCCTGAACTCTGCATCACTTACTACTGACCCCTGAACTCTCTTCTTCACAGGCAGGAAACTTGTGATTTTGCACCTAGGTCCACAGCTTTCAAAACCCCCCCCCCCCCCCCCCCCATAGCCAACCTTACTGAGCAGTGCAAGAGGCACCATCTTGTGTCGTTCTTACAGTTTGAGAGCTGACCCACCAGAAAAAAAATTATCTACAGTCCTGGGATTAAATATGCTTTATACCTAAAAAGGTATACAGTGTGACCTTTATTTTGTGTTATAACCTGCAGCACTTGAAAATTGTGGCCAATGCCCCAGATTCTGCAACTCCAATAACATCTAAAGAGTGCTAGAATATGTTAATATAGTCTAAAATGTATGCATGCTGTAAGTGCACTGTTGAGTGTTCTATGTGCTATTAGCATCCTGATGAAATCATGGTCTTAGTGTATTCTCTCTATGAATCCAAAAATACTGTTTATCCTACTTTTCTTGAAGATCGCCACCTCATTTCACTGTCAAACCTGTAGGCCCCATGTAACCATTACTCAGCTGTGGATTTTTTGAAAGGGTCATTCCACCTGAAAATTATATTTAAATTTTTTTTGTAGTTGCTGGAGAGTTAATCCAGCCGCCAATGTATTATGTCTGTCAGAAATTTTATTACATTTATTTGGATTCTTGAATCAATTTTATATTATGGAATGCAACAGAAGGAGCTGGAACACACAAAGGTGAGTTGGAACACTCAAAACTCCCAGGTGGACAGGAACAAAGAGAGGAAATATGGTTAATAGATGTTGGGGTTGGAGATTTCAAAACATATAAGGAGCTACAGAACGAATCACACACCAGGTTGCATACTGACCTAATAACGCTTTTGGTGGACTGCCCTTAAAGCAACTTACACAGATCCATAGACCTTGCGAAGCTCTTCTAGACACATCCAACAAGGAGTTCTCCATGTTAGATCTAGAACACTCTTTAGAGCAGGGTTTCTCAACCAGGGTCCAATGGATCCCTGGGGTTCCTTCAGAGGTTGCTAGGGTTTCTTTTGCAATGAAGAGTTTCTAACTCCCAATAACCACTGATTTCAATTATCTTTTTAGCTGCGTGTAAGGGAACCAGTTTCTCCACTGGTCAACAGAGTCATAGTGTTCTTCTCCCAGTGACCACCAATGCACGGAACCACAACTCCAACTAGCAATATAAGAAGGCACTTTTCCACTCACTACCAATATGAAAGGGTGCAAGGGCATTGATGTTTCTTTATGACCTTATTATTATTTGTTCCATTTCATGATTGTTACTGAAAAAATGCAGGGAAGTGTTAAATACAAATATCTGCCCTGCGTGTCAAACATGCTAGATACACTACATTGTTTACTCTTTTATGTATTCTTATATATACAACTTACTGACCAGGCAAATGTGCCACACTAGAGATGTAATAATTTGGCAGGTGTTCTCCAAGACATGAAATTTATTTCCAGGGTTCCTCTGTATTAAAGGTTAGATAGATAGGCTTCCTGTGACACTGACCCCACTTAGTATCAACATGTTGGGATTTTTTAAGTTTACTTACATTTTATTTTTACTTTCAGATCTTCAGAGGGACTTTAGTAGCAGAACAGGAGGAAGCTATGTTACTGATGAGATCTGGAGGAAAGCAGGTACATGAGTGCCACATGGGGGTTGTTCACACCAGATGTGTACATTTGGTGTAAGTTAAAACTCAGCTTGAAGATCCATCCAAAATACAGTGGAAAGAAAAAGTATGTAACCCAGAGTTAGGGTCCAGAACTTATTTCCATAGAGATACTGTGGAATGACCTCAAGAGAGCCATTCACACCAGAGATCCTACAAATGTGTGTTAGCTGAAGCACGTTTGCAAAGACAAATGGTCAAAAATTCCTCCTGAACATTGTGTAGTTCTTACATAGTTACATAGTTAGTCTGACTGAAAAAAGACAAAAGTCCATCCAGTTCAACCATAAAAAAATAAAAAGAAAAGGGTTATAATCCTATACCCACAGTTGATCCAGAGGAAGGCAAACAAACCAGCAAAGCATGATCCAATTTGCTCCTGCAGGGGAAAAAAATTTCTTCCTGATCCCCCGAGAGGCGATCGGATATTCCCTGGATCAACATTAACTATAAATGTTAATATCTAGTTATATTCTGTGTATCCAAGAAAGAATCCAGGCCTTTTTTTAAAGCAATTCATTGAGCTGGCCACAACCAACTCTTGAGGGAGTCTATTCTACATTGTCACAGATCTTACTGTGAAGAAACCTTTCCGTGTTTGGAGATTACATTTCTTTTCCTCCAGACGTAAAGAGTGCCCCCTTGTCCTCTGTGATGACCTCAGGGTGAATAACTCTACACCGAGTTCACTATATGAACCACTGATGTATTTATACATGGAGATCATATCCCCCCTTATGTATTATACATGGAGATCATATCCCCCCCTTATGTATTATACATGGAGATCATATCCCCCTTATGTATTATACATGGAGATCATATCCCCCTTATGTATTATACATGGTGATCATATCCCCCCTTATGTATTATACATGGAGATCATATCCCCCCTTATGTATTATACATGGTGATCATATCCCCCTTATGTATTATACATGGTGATCATATCCCCCTTATGTATTATACATGGTGATCATATCCCCCTTATGTATTATACATGGAGATCATATCCCCCCTTATGTATTATACATGGAGATCATATCCCCCCTTATGTATTATACATGGAGATCATATCCCCCTTATGTATTATACATGGAGATCATATCCCCCCTTATGTATTATACATGGAGATCATATCCCCCTTATGTATTATACATGGTGATCATATCCCCCCTTATGTATTATACATGGAGATCATATCCCCCCTTATGTATTATACATGGAGATCATATCCACCTTATGTATTATACATGGAGATCATATCCCCCCTTATGTATTATACATGGAGATCATATCCCCCCCTTATGTATTATACATGGAGATCATATCCCCCCCTTATGTATTATACATGGAGATCATATCCCCCCCTTATGTATTATACATGGAGATCATATCCCCCCCTTATGTATTATACATGGAGATCATATCCCCCCCTTATGTATTATACATGGAGATCATATCCCCCCCTTATGTATTATACATGGAGATCATATCCCCCCTTATGTATTATACATGGAGATCATATCCCCCCTTATGTATTATACATGGAGATCATATCCCCCTTATGTTTTATACATGGAGATCATATCCCCCCTTATGTATTATACATGGAGATCATATCCCCCCTTATGTATTATACATGGAGATCATATCCCCCCTTATGTATTATACATGGTGATCATATCCCCCCTTATGTATTATACATGGAGATCATATCCCCCCTTATGTATTATACATGGAGATCACATCCCCCCTTATATATTATACATGGAGATCACATCCCCCCTTATATATTATACATGGATATCATATCCCCCCTTAATCTCCTCCTCTCAAGAGAGAATACATTCAGTTCCTCTAATCTTTCCTCATAGCTGAGCTCCTCCATGCCTCGTATCAGTTTGGTTGCCCTTCTCTGTACTTTCTCCAGTTCCCCAGTGTTATTTTTGTGAATTGGTGCCCAAAACTGAACTGCATATTCCAGATGAGGTGTTATTAATGATTTGTACCGGGGGGGAAATGATATCTCTCTCTGGAGTCTATACCTCTTTTAATACAAGAGAGGATTTTACTCACTTTGGGAACCACAGCTAGGCATTGCATGCCATTATTAAGCTTGTGATTCCCAGATCCTTCTCTGCCATTGATTCCCTCAGTTGTACTCCCCCCTAGTATGTATGATGCATACATATTCTTATAGGTCTGATCCAGAGCTTCCAAAAGCTTGAAGTCATTGCTGCCAAAGAAGGTTCAGCCAGCTATTAACTCCATTGGTTCACTTACTTTTTTTTCCAGCACTATGATTTTTCAGAAATTAGAATTGTTTGTGTGTTCTCAGGTTAAGTTGTTACTATACCCTGGACCCTGCATTAAATATATCGGGCTCACACAGAACATGGAAATGCATTTTAGTAAATATAAATTGCTAAATACCTTTTCTCATCAGCAGTATATGGCAACCTTGTGACCTCTATTGGTGTGTCCAGCAGAGCATTGGTTAAAGCTTGCAGGAAGAGTTTTCATTCTCCTCTCACTGTTCACGTTGCAGGATCCCTGACCCTTTGGACAGTGCTGATTGGCCCTGTGCTTATCACATGCACCCTCCCAAAGAAAAATAAAAACCTCTCTAGTGGTACACACTAAACTGAGCATGTGCAGCTTACCCCCAAGGCTCTGTTTTATCAGGAGATGAAATGGGGACTGTAGAAGGGGAGGATCAGAGAAGACAGGATCAAAAAGCCTTTTTTTTGGCAATGCAGAGGATTAACCCCTTAAGTTCCACAATGAGTATAACAAGCATGCTTTACTGCATATACAGATTGATTTTACTGTTGTGAGTTTAGTAACACTTTAAGGACGTTGCATTTGTCTATTGTTGTGAAATAGATGAGGATCAGATCACATTTTGTAGCAAATGACTGCAGTAAATTAGTTAATGCCAAGGGGTCCCCATACTTTTTCTTGCCAATGTATACATATAATTTAATCATTGCTGCATAAAAATTATAATTACATGTCTTTTGGTTATCGTCTTCATAACAAAGGCTCAGCTCTGATCCAAAGTCCCCACTTACCGGAAGCAGATAAGGGATGCTTTTGTGTGTAAGCAGAGGTCTCTCTGCAGCGCTCCAACACGCCCTCCACTGAATCCCAGCTCTTTACTCCACAAAACCGACACTCATTGCTGATTGGACTCCTAGCTGTGACTCAATAGGGGTGTGTTGGTCCACTATAGAATGGCCATTGCTTCCAGGTAGGCTTTGAAATGAATTTGATAACAGTAAGAAGTTTTTATGCAGCCACAATTAAATACATGACTTATGAGTCCTAAGTTACATATTATTAAAATGGATGGAGATGTGCAGGTCAAGGCACAGAAATGCCAAACCTTATACCAATGTATTCAACGAATTGTGGTTAAGGGGCCCCTAGTTGGATCGGGGATGAAAAGAAGAGATTTTCCTATGCACATGCATTCTACATTATGCTAGAAAATGCAGCATGATACATGATGATTCCTTTGGTGTGAATAAGCCTCAGAATTGCTTTAGTAGATGTCTGGCCACATGGTTTAATAACTGCCCACTGTTCTAGAGACACCGAGTGGTGATATATTTAAAATCAATAGGGCTCATTCATATGGACATTTGGGCATACAGCTCTAGAATCCAGTGTATGTCCATGCCCAAAAATCCACATGTGTTGCAGACAACCTCAGCGAGCCACCTGTACAAATCAATTTATCAAAATAGGCAGAGATCAGCTGTTTTTTCAAAATCTAACACAAAATTGTTAAATTCTGAAATTAGTTGAGGTCTACATGAAAGAGTGAAACAATGAATCACTTAAGACAGCACTCCTCAATCATAATATACCTCTTAATATGTGAGCCAAACACATTTGTATTAGTGCAATATAATTAAATGGAAATGGTGCACTAAATAATACCATGCAAAACAATACCATGCAAAAGAACGTGACTACTAAACTCTGTGAATACACAAATCAATCAATGTCCAACAAACATTACCATAAAAATAATAGTGAAAACATAAATCTTCTTCAGCAATTCTTGTAATGAACTTCTGTGTTGTGTGGCCAAACACCACCGTGAGAATCCACCACCAAATGAATTAAATACACTCACCAGAGCTCCATGCTGGTAAAATTATAAACCAGCTGCACTCGCTTTAGCTCTGGGAGCAACAATCTGCAGAGGCACACGCTGGCTAATTGCAACTCATTGAAATGACAATTGACTCTTCATGCACTCAAAATGGGATCCTTTCAGCTCTCCAGAGAGGACAAAGTCATTTTCAGTACATGAAGAGTCAATTGTCATTTTAAGGAGTTGCAATTATCCAGCGTAACAGGAATTCTGTAATTGGTTATGGGCCACATGTAAGGATTAACAGAAAATCTGGAATTGGTTGAGAGCCACATGGAAGGAATATTTGTTAAGGGCCACATGGAAGGAGAATTGGTTGAGGGCTAAATGGAAGGAGTAACAGAAATTCTGAAATTGGTTAAGGGCCACATGGTAGGAGTAACAGCAATTCTGGAATTGGTTGAAGGCCACATGGAAGGAGTAACAGAAATTCTGGAACTGGTTAAGGGCCAAATGGAAGGAGAATTGGTTGAAGGCCAAATTGGTTGAGGGTCAAATGGAAAGAGTAACAGAAATTCTGGAATTGGTTAAGGGCCACATGGAAGGAGTAGCAGAAATTCTGGAACTGATTGCCGCATTGAAGGAGTATTTGTTAAGGGCCACATGGAAGGAGAATTGGTTGAGGGCCACATGGAAGGCGTAACAGAAATTCTGGAATTGGTTGAGGGTCACATGTAAGGCGTAACAGAAATTCTGGAATTGGATGAGAGCCACATGGAATTAGTAAGTTGTTTAATGTGGCTACAAAAAACATTTGGACATGGCCATGCTACCCTATCACCATATTTTAAAGTAAGCCCCATCTGATTGGAATTCTGAGAATGTGGACATTCCCTTGAATGTAAGAACATACACAATTTGTAACTCTTGCTTATCCATGTGTAATATTATTTTGTTACAACTAAATAAAAATGTTGAAAGCTTGCAAAGAGAGAATCCTAAAATGTTTTGACATATCCATCGTAGCTAGTAACTTGCAAAGTACTGTAACTTTCCACTCTTCTTTTCCAGAGGAGGCTGTAAATGAGGTAAAGAGGCAAGCCATGTCTGAAGTACAGAAGGCCGTATCTGAGGCCGAACAGAAAGCATTTGAGATGATTGCATCAGAGAGGGCCAGGATGGAACAGACTATTGCAGATGCAAAGAGGAGAGCAGCAGAGGACGCGTTCCTTGTAGTGAATGAGCAGGAGGAATCAACTGAGGTATGAACCAATCTGCCCTACTGTACACTTTTATCATATTGACTAGTTTGGGAGCCATTAACCTGCTGTAATGTGTTTTTAGCACTACAGTATTGGTCTGTTTGTTCCAACCCAGTGAACAGTGACCTGAATGTTAACTCCATTTCTCCCAGAGATCTTAAAGTATATCTAATGCAATTTTTTGCAATATTTCATTTTTGGATAACACTAAGAAAACGGTTAAAATCCTGGTGTGCCCTGTTGGGGACTTTTTCCCCTTACTTCCTGTCTGGGAGACACAAAAGGAAATGAATGGTAATACCCAGGACTCCCAGCACATTATCAGTTTTCTAAATGAAGAGCACAGAAGAAGCTGTTTACCTTCAGGCTCTGTCACATTTCCTTCATATGAGGAGTCCATAGCCTTTCAATTCTGGTGGTGGCTGAATAGAAATGTAAAGAGTAGATAAGAAAGTGCTGTTGGGGAGACCCACACTAAAAAGGGCCTGTTGCTTTGCCCTCCATCGGGTACGTTAAAGAAAATCTGTGCTGGGGGAACATCTTTGTTACATGCCATTGTTCTTCTATCTCTACAGGTTTTCTTTAAGGTCCAACTACTTTGACAAACAAATTTGAAAATGAACCCCTAAAGTGGAGCTGTGCCAACACTGCAAGGATTAACTACTCATTTAGCCTGGGGGGGATAGAAGCACTTACCTGATCCTGCTCCCCCCATGCTCCAGTGGTGGACTGTCCATCAGCATCATCATGTCCAATGCAGAGCTATTGACTCTGCATTGGTCTTGATGACTTCAAGACCTTAGACCGCTAGAGTGTGGGAGAAAAGATGCCATAGGGGTCGGTCTAGGACCAGAGAGGATCGGTTAAGGAAATCTCACCTAGGCCTAAATGAGCAATTAACCCTTTGCTGTCCACATTGTATAGGATAATTTTTGCCTTTCCTTGAGTTTGGCTTTAAAGGGCAACTAGACTTTTGATCCAAACCTAGTTATATAGTCCTTTAAGCTAATCTAACCTAGAAACCTTCCATCCTGGTGCATACTTACTGCTCGGTGGCAGGAGTAGTAGCAGCCAAACATAGTGTTTATATACACCATGCCAAAATCTCCTCTGGGGTTGCTTTCATGATAACTTTCAAAAAACATGAATAGAGCTATACTGTTACATGGGGGAGAGAGGCTCCATTTGAGTCTATAGGGTATTACTGCTGCATGCACAGGCAGCATTACATTCAATTTCTGCATAGAGGATGTAAGTACAGCAGAAGGCTGCCGTTGGGGTACTTATGCACTGGGGTGAGGTTGTTTCAAGTTGGATTAGCTCAGGGAGCTAGAGAAAGGGGTTTATCAAAAGTGTAGCTGTAATTTAAAGGATATACATGCATAGACAGTTGCACCAAGAAACATTGATTGGTATGTGAAGATAAGTGAACACCTTTGTACGTGTAGCATTCTGCATCTCTATATGACTCTCTTACAATAACTCACTATTTATCTCTGCAGACTTGTTGGAACTGCGGTCGTAAAGCAAGTGAGACTTGCAGCGGATGCAATATTGCTCGATACTGTGGATCGTTTTGTCAGCACAAAGACTGGGAGAAGCATCACCGGATCTGCGGACAGAGCCTACACGGTCCAGCTAAGGCCCTAACCCCGGTCCGCTCCCTACTGCCGAAACCATCTGACCCTATATTGCTTAGCCCAGCAGTTGAACGGTCATCCAGCACCACCTCTCGCTCTTCCACTCCTGCATCTGTGACCGCTGTGGAAAGCTTGTGAATATGGAACTTCCATCCCAAGTGTCCCATCTATCATTTTTTATGTTTACTTGCCATTTGTGATTTGGATTAAAAAAGAAAAATATGGTCACATTTACAAAAGTCAAACCTCTCCATTGAACCCATTTAAGCTGTCTATAAATTTTAAATACACTTTTATTTTTAAAAGGTGACCTAATGGACCAAAATATTTAACTTGTAGGACGCTGTACTGCACCCTGGACTGTGAACACACTAAAGAGGCACAAATGATTCTCTAAAAATAAAAGAGGCACAAACCATAGTGCAAATTGTTGAACATCGATGATATTGTCATCAGTCTCTGGCATAGAGCAACTAGTAGAATCATTTTGCTGCTTGTGCAGGACGCCCTTCTATCATCATCAGCCTGATTCTTCCACTGCTTGCAGCTCGGGATATAAAGACTATTGTATATTTAAATTATTTTACTCTAAAAGCAGCTACACCAAAATGGCAGTATATAGCATTACAAAAATTTGCATGTTTTTATTTTTTTCTGAAAGTCTTCCCTGTTGTTGTATATGCCTATCTTTGTAGTTAACTTTTTAAATGTGTACTATTAAAATAAGCATTATTTCAAATATGGCTGACTGTACATTATCTGAAACATTACATATAGCTGGTCAAAATGGGAGCTACTGAGAACAAGCTGAATTGTTGGTAAGTGATAACTGGTCAGTATATAATAACATCTGATTTTGAATTTTTTTAAAGGTGAAACCATAAAAGATTACTGGTATCACATTTAGTATCCAAAATGCCTACTTTTATTTATTTATTTTTTTTGCTAAGGACTTGATCTGAGCTAAGCCCTACCTTTTGGAGCTACATATCAAAAAGAAACGAAAATTCCCAGCTCATTTACCTGCCAGCCTTTAACTGAATGACCCTGTCTAAAAGGTCACGTTAAAAACAAGGGGTTTTGTTGGCACCCCAGTATACTGCAGTCCTATTATTTTGAGAGTCTCCCAGGTTGGAGCACATATAGTAATGGATAGGTTGAGGGTAGGTTTGCCAGGAGGGAGCGCATCCCTCCCTAAAAGTACAGGGACACACGAGACACCCAGCAAGGGCACAATAGCAGCTGAAGGTATCCAGTGCATCCCTGCTTTAATTCAACAGTTATACAAACAAATGGCAACCACATCGACCAATACTTGGCCATTGAAGCAAGGAGCACATGAAAGGGCAAAGCATGTCAAAAACAAACAAAAATTCCCAGCTCACCTACCAGCCAGTCTGCAACAAAACCAAATGTACCCTGTCTAAAAATTCACATTATAAATAAGGGGTTTTGTTTGCACACATATGCAAATATGTGTAAGCTGAAGTGGAGACGTCAAGGCACCCCAGTGTACTGTAGTCCTAACTCTATAATTTTGAGAGTCTCCCAAGTTGGAACACATAAAGGGTTTTGTTTGCGCGCGCGTGTGTGTGTGTAAGTTGTAGTGTCCAAGTCAAGGCACCCCAATGTACTGCAGTCCTATAATTTTGAGAGTCTTCCAAATTGGAGCACATATAATAATGGATAGGTTAAGGGCAGGTGTGCCTGGAGGGAGCAGATGCCTCCTTAAAGGTGCAGGGATGCTTGGGACACCCAGCAAAGGCACAATGGTAGCTGAAGGTATTCACCGCGTCCCCACATCAATTTAACAACTTTGGAGCTACTCTGTTAGGGTGTTCTATTTGGGCAAAGGCTTAGGAGTGGGCAATGCCTTGATACAGAAACCGGCTTAAGGTGGAAGTTCACTCAAGTTGTAACTATACTTAAACTTGCTCCCATCCCCATTCTAAGTCTATTATAACTACCATATGAAAGGAAAGATGTCTATACTTTCCTATTCTGAGGGCACTCCGGTCTGGTCACATGATCAGCTCCGAGCAACGGCTTCAATGTAGAGGAGGGACAGCTGACAGCAGATGCCCCATGGACATGTAGTCACCTCCTAGGCTCTGCAGCTGGTGATCTTGCCTCTTCACTGCCTCATAGGACAGTCAGCGGAGAATGAAAACTACTCCTACAAGCTGTAACCAGTGCTCGGCTGGACACTGATAAGAGTCACAAGACTGCTCTAACTGCTGATGGGAAAAGATATTTAGCAGTTTATATTTACTAAAATAATTGCATTTCCATGTTCTGTGTACTGTGAAAGACTGGATATAGTGAATGCAGGGTCCTGGGTTTAGTAACACTTTAAACCTTTTTTCCAAAAGAAGTACAAAAACTGTAAAAAAAATTCCACATACCTCAGATGAGACTAGACTCCACACTCCATAGTTACATCTTAGATGCTGATGTAGCTCATCGCCACCGAAGCGATCAATTATACCAGAAACAGGAACCCCACACAGAGATGCTAAATGATGTCCTTCCCATATTCAAATACAGGATGTAGATACAAGATGAAAACTGACAAGTTGTGTGCTAGGCACAGTGCTTTCTAAAAAAAAAACAGTTTCTGTAACTGATTAACCCTGCCAGCAAAAAAAATGAAGGTAGATTCACAGAAATATCAAGTATTTTAAATATGTACTTGCACTGTTTTTTCCACCATTAAATAATTTTTTATTCACTTTCAATGTGCCGTTGAACATGCTAAAAATTTAACTGTTTTAGGAAAAGTAAATTCCCCAACAAGGCCCTCACCTCTTCTTGGAGTGTCTAATTACCGTCTGTGCTGGCCAAGCTACTCCACTCCTCCCCTTAGCTCTCTACGTAACTTTTCATGTAGCTGCTGATGAGATCAGAAAAGGGTAATACTTTACAGAGTCACTGGAGTGACAGCTCTGGGTCTGCTGGGGCTACAAACATCACATCTAAGATGATGGCAATGATCAGCTCATGTATTATGGATATCCACACAAGGGAGGCTTTTACTGGTAAATGACATGCATACAATATTCTACATGTACATGGTTTGGTGACAGGGTCTCTTAATTGGAGCTGGGCTTTAAAGACTAATTCCACTTTTTTTGCCAAAAAATAAAAATAATAATAAATGCACCCACATTTATTTTAAAAAGTGGTTTGCATTGGAGCCTACAAAACATTGCAACTTTAATCAATGAATCACAGATGGAATGCTTAGGCTCCCACAGAATATTCCTTCAGCAGCAGGTCTGTACCAAGATACAAATCTATGACAGGAGGAAGTATCAATGGACTACTAGTGCAGAAATATCTCTACACTTGTGCCATTGCCACTGAGATTTAAGAGTTGCAGTGGCAGATGGGACTCACAGTCTATTCATTCACAGATCCTGAACTTGTACTGCAGTATATACAGTGGGGAAAATAATTATTTGGTCCCCTGCAGATTTTGTAAACTTGCCCACTTACAAAGAAATGAAGGGCCTATAATTTTTATCATAGGTATAGTTTAAATGATAGAGACAGAATATCAACCAAAAATGCAGAAAAAGCACATGATACAAATGTTATAAATTGAGTTGCAGTTCAGTGAGTAAAATAAGTATTTGATTCCCAGGCAAAACATGACTTAGTACTTGGTGAAGAAACCCTTGTTGGCAAGTACAGAGGTAAGACGATTCTGGTAGTTGGTTACCAGGTGTACACACATCTCAGGAAGGATTTTGGTCCACTCTTCTTACAGATCTTCTCTAAATCCTTAAGGTTTCTTGATTGTTGCTTGGCAACTTGAAGTTTCAGCTCCTTCCATAAATTTTCTCTAGGATTAAGGTCTGGAGACTGGCTAGGCCACTCCATGACCTTAATGTGCTTCTTTGTTGCCTTGGTGGGATGTTTTGGGTCATTGTCATGCTGGAAGACCCATCCACAACCCATCTTTTATGTATGTTCTGGCTGAGGGAAAAAGGTTCTCATCCAAGATTTTACAATACATGGCACCATCCATTGGTCCCTCAATACAGAAAAGTTGGCCTGTTTCTTTAGCAGAGAAATAACCTCAAAGTATAATGTTTCCACCTCTGTGCTCGACTGTAGGGTTAATATTCTTAGGGTCATAGTCAGCATTTTGCTTCCTCCAAAAGTGCCAAAGATCTAAATTTTGGTCTCATCTGACCACAGCACTTCTCCCAATCCTTCCCTGAATCATTTAGATGTTCATTGGCAAACTTCATATGGGCCTGTACATGTGTCTTCTTGAGGAGGGGGACCTTGTGGGCACTGCAGAATTGAAATCGATGGTGATGTATTGTGTTACCAATGGTTTGTTTGGTGACTGTGGTCCTAACTGCCTTGAGATCATTCACAAGCTCCTCCCATGTAGTTCTGGGCTGATCCCTCACTTTTCTCATGATCATTATTACCCCATGAGGTGAAATCCTGCATGAAGCTCCAGACCGAGGGTGATTGATGGTTATTTTGTATTTCTTCCATTTGCAAATAATTGCTCCAACAGTTGTCTCCTTCTCACCAAGCTTCTTGCTGATGATCTTGTAGCCCATTCCAGCCTTGTGCATGTCTACAATCTTCTCCCTGATCAGCTCTTTGGTCTTGCCCATGGTGGTGAGGTGTGAATGGAAGAAAGTGATTCTGTGGCCAGGTGTCTTTTATACACATAACAAATTGTCATTAGGAGCACCTTCTTAAATTGACAGGACTAATCTGTGTACCTCATGAGCACATAGCCAGTCTGTGGGAAGCAGAATTATTGTTGGTTGGTAGGGGATCAAATACTTAATTTTACTCACTGAACTGCAACTCAATTTATATAATTTGTATCGTGTTTTCTGGATTTTTGGTTGATAGTCTGTCTCTATCATTTAAAATACACCTATGATAAAAATGATAGACCATTTCTTTGTAAGTGGGCAAACTTACAAAAACTGCAGGGGATCAAATAATTATTTTCCCCACTGGTAATGATTAACATCTACTCATATATAGAAGCTGCAGACCAAGAGAAATCTTCTGTTTTAACAAAATTGTTATTGCGAAAATTACTAAGGGTGACCAGCACTGATTACTGTAGTGTAGAGCAGGGGCAGACTGACAACTCATGGGGCCTCCGGGCAATAGGGGATCATGGGGCCCCTGTGTCCTTGCCCAAACTCAAAAGAGCCTATGAAAAAGGTACCAGGGGCATCTCATGGGGCCCCCTACTGACCCCGGGCCCTCGGGCAGTGCCCGAGTTTCCAAATGGTCAATCTGCCCCTGGTGTAGAGCAATGTTTCTCAACCTTTTCTTAGTCAAGGCACCCTTTAAAATTATGGACAGTCCCGAGGCATCCTTTAAAATTATGGACAGTCCAGAAGCAGCCTTTAAAATTATGAACAGTCCTGAGGCACCCTTTAAAAGTATGGACAGTCTTGAGGCACCCTTTAAAATTATGAACAGTCCTGAGGCACCCTTTAAAATTATGGACAGTCTTGAGGCACCCTTTAAAATTATGAACAGTCCTGAGGCACCCTTTAAAATTATGGACAGTCCAGAGGCACCCCATTGTAAAATGTGAAAAACTATTCTAATAGTTCTATATAATGCAGCAGCATCCACACACGTAGGACACCCAACATTAGAGGTGATTTATTCTTCCAAAGCAAATACACTTTTGCACACTGGTACTGAGTAGTATTCCAATGTTTCTCTTCTCCCTCAGTTTTTATCTATCACTGATCTAATGTGACCCCAGCACTGACAGCACTGATGTAGAAGGGCAGGGGAGGGTCAAACTAGGATGTTTTGCAGGCAGCTGACATCCTCCTTATCAACTGATGATGTCATTGGTTGTCAGGATGCCAGCGGCTAAAAGGTCATAATGGTGCACAATGAAAGTCCCAGGGTTCACAGGACAAGTGTCAGTATGATTTTCCACCACAAGATGGCACTCATGTCTTTTTCAGCTACTGCTTTTAATAAAACAAATCTCAGACTTGTATACTGTGCATGGATGTTTCTCACCATTGGTGGTGTAATAAAACAAAACACATTACCTATGAGAGCAAGCAATTCCTTCTACTGTGTCTGAACTGTATAGGATGACTTATAAAACAATATTTTATATTTGAAAATTGTATGTAATGAAAAATAGCTCCGCTTTGTTTTTCAACAAACACTGAAGATGTGCAAAGGTTCACTCTGTTTACCTTTATTTAATTATTTATTTCAGGTACTTATATAGCACTGTCAATGTATGCAGCACTTTACATATATATTGTACATTCACATCAGTCCCTAACCCTCAAGTGGTGTACAATCTAAGGTCCCTAACTCACATTCATACATACACATATTAGGGCCAATTGAGACAGGATCCAATTAACCTACCAGCATGTCTTTGGAGTGTGGGAGGAAACCAGAGTACCCAGAGGAAACCCACGCAGGCACAGGGAGTTAATGCAAACTCCAGGCAGGAGGTGACATGGCTGGGATTTGAACCAACGACGCCAGTACTGCCAGGTGGACATGCTAACCATTTAGCCACTGTGCTGCCTTTAAGTTCTCTTTACTCATCCAGAGTCAGAATCCAGAGAGCGCCTCACAAGTTCACTGGGAGTGTATTTCCTGCAGCGTGTGCTGTGTAACATCATCTTCCTTCACTCCCTGTTTCGCCAATTGCGATAAAATGTTTAAGGTTTTATTCTGAATGTTGATCGGAACAAGCAGGGGGTGTGTTTGGGATAACCTGTCTTGTACTGCAAGCAGGTGCTCTTTGATCACCAGACTACCAACAAATGTAAGCAGGTTGAACTGGCACACCACATCAAAGCATCTAAAACACTGAGAGACAATTTAGATCCATGCAGTAGAGGAGATTTACTAAAATTGTGCAAATTGTGGGGCAGCTCTGCATAGAAATCAATCAGCTTCCAGATTTTATTTCCAAAACTTAATTGAACAAGCTGAAGTTATTATTATTATACAGAATTTACTGTATAGTTTGCCAAAAGTTTACACAGCACTTTACAACACAAAAGCAGACAGTACAATTACAATACAATTCAATACAGGAGGAATCAGAGGATCCTGCTCGTTAGAGCTTACAATCTAAAGGGAGGGTCAAGAGATACAAAAGGTATTGACTGTGGGTAGTGATGGTCTGAACACCCCCCTGTTCGGTTCGCGGTAGAAAATTCGATCCTAAAAAAAGTTCTGCTGCGTGCATCAAACTCAAGTCTATGGGACTCGAAATTGTAAATTCAAAAGTGCCCATTTTGAAGGCTTATATGCAAGTTATTGGCCATAAAAGGGGTATGGGGACTCGGATACTGCCCTGAGGGACATGAATCTGTGAAAAAAAAACATTTCAAAAAGTACCGTTTTAAAAGGGGCAGTCAATTTTCATTGGTTAAAGTATAAAAAAAAATAAAAAAATTCTTTTAACTATCATGCCTAGGGGGTCCCCTTATACTACCTGCAAAGTTGCACATCTGTGCAATGTATAGAACTTGCTGCAGCAGGATTGACATTAAAAAAAAAAATGACATTTTTATTTAAAAAAACAGCATGGGGTCACCCCCCAATCTACCAGACCCTTGATCAGAGCACAGACCTGGCACGCCAGGAAAGGGGGATGATGATCAAATGCCCCCCCCGGCCTTACAAAGCCACATGTCCTCAGCATTGCAACGGTGTACCCATGGCGATGAGGACATGCGCCCCTTCCCCACAACCCTGACCAGTGGTTGTGGGGGGCTGCAGGTGGGGGCTTATCAGAATCTGGAAGCTACCTTTAACACCCCCCCCCCCAAAAAAAAAGTGTAGTTTAAGAAAAGACAGGAGACAGTCTTTGACAAGTCCTTTATTAAAAAATAAAAATAAAAAAAGTTCCCTGAAGTAGATCCCACATCAATCACAATGTCAGCCACCACCGACCCGAAAAAAGGAAAAAAAATCCGCTCCACCCCCATTGCTGGCTCCTGCCGTCTGACAGCTGCGCCGGGATGGCAGTTCTTAAATAGGGTGATGACATCACAAGGGGGCAGGATCACCCCCACCCCTTGTGACATCATCATGCCCTGTAATTGGCCAAAGCAAAGCACCTGCTATGCTTTGGCCAATCCCAATGCACTGTCAGGGCGCAGTGCACTGTGGAGCGCTGCACCTTAACAGCGCGCCGAACGAATGTGCCATTCGTGTGTTCACAGAACACACAAACGGCCCATGTTTGACTCGCACTAACGTTTGACTCGAACTAACTGTGAGGGATGAGCTGATGGAGGAAGTGGAGATACAGTTGTACGGTGGGTGCAGGGTAGGCCTCTCTGAAGAGAAGTGTTTTCAGGGATCGTCTAAAAGTGAACAGAGTAGAAGATAGTTGGACAGATTGGAGTAGGGAGATCCAGAGGATGGGAGAGGCTCAGGAGAAATCCTGCAGGTGAGCATAGTAGGAGGAGACAAGGGAGCTAGAGAGCAGGAGTTATTGAGAGGAACAAAGAGAATGATTAAGTTGGTAAGTCGGTGTTTGAAGACCCGGTTAGTGGTGTAGCTGAAGTTTAATAATTTGTTGAGTGAGTGACAGCCAATGGAGGGGTTGACAGAGGGTGGGTAGCAGACACTGAGTGGCTGGCAACGTGGATGAGTTTGGCAGCAGCAGAGGAAGTGAGCAATATAGAAAACTTCCTCTAGCAGCTTCTGTGTTAAGTGCCAGCCTGGAGAGGACAGGGTTGCCGGAGGTGGTGGAATCCTGTTCTGCCAAGTTCCGGCTGAAAAAAAGCTCTGAATGTATGTAGTCCATGATGATTATCCACAATATCAATAAATGAATTTGGACTCTTATCTGTTGGTCTGGCACTCCTTCCATATATGCACGACCTAATGTAACGCCTGGCACAATGTGCATTAACACATGTGCATTCATTCACTGAACAAATGTAAATGGGCACTGAAAGTACAGTTGTGTTCAAAATAACACATTCTATTCCAAATCAAAACATGAAGAAAAATAAATCAAATTTGTGTCCTCTAAAAAAATTTAAGAAAAGTGAATATTAGACGGTTCAAAAAAATAGCAGTGTTTTGTATTCTTCTTTACAAACTCAAACATTCACTATATGAACTGAAAAATGTTTGAAGATTTTGCTTTCCTTTGAATCACTTAATGAATATTTGGTTGTAGTCGCACTGTTTCTGAGAACTGCTGTACATCTGTGTTGCATGGAGTCAACCAACTTCTGGCCCCTGTGATCAGGTATTCCAGCCCAGGATGATTGGACTACATTCCACAGTTCTTCTCTATTTCTTGGTTTTGCCTCAGAAACTGCATTTTTGATGTCACCCCACAAGTTTTCTATTGGATTAAGATCCGGGGATTGGGCTGGCCACTCTATAACATCAATCTTGTTGGTCTGGAACCAAGGTGTTGCATGTTTACTGGTGTGTTTGGGGTCATTGTCTTGTTGGAACACCCATTTCAAGGGCATTTCCTCTTCAGCATAAGGCTGCATGACCTCTTCAAGTATTCTGATGTATTCAAACTGATCTATGATCCCTGGTATGCGATAAATAGGCCCACAACCGTAGTATGAGAAACATCCCCATATCATGATGCTTGCACCACCATGCTTCACTGTCTTCACAGTGTACTGTGGCTTGAATTCAGTGTTTGGGGGTCGTCTGACAAACTGTCTCCGGCCACTAGACCCAAAAAGAACAATCTTACTTTCATCAGTCCACAAAATGTTGCGCCATTTCTCTTTAGGCCAGTCAATGTGCTCTTGGAAAACTGTAACCTCTTGAGCACGTCTTTTTCCAACAGTGGGACTTTGCGGGGGCTTCTTGCAGATAGCTTGGCTTCACATAGGCGTCTTCTAATTGTAACAGTCCTCACAGGGAACTTTACACCTTCTTTCATCTTCCTGGAGCTGATTGTTGGCTGAGTCCTTGCCATTTTGGCTGTTCTTCTATCCATTCCAATGGTAGTTTTTCGCTTTCTTCCACGTCTTTCAGGTTTTGGTTGCCATTTTAAAACATTTGTGATCATTTTAGCTGAGCAGCCTATCATTTTCTGCACTTATGTTTTCTGAACTATATGTTTTCCGCTCTCCAATCAACTTTTTAATCAAGGTACGCTGTTCTGAACAATGTCTGGAACGACCCATTTTCCTCAAAATTTCTGAGAGAAATGCACTGTAACCAGCATGTACAACATTTGCTGCCTTCCTTCCTTAAATAAGGGCAATAATTGCCACCTGTTTTTCAAAGAATGAATGACCTCACTAATCGAACTCCACACTGCTATTATTTTGAACATGCCCCTTTCAATTAGTGATTCAATTACACAGAATCAGCAGCATGCATGTCATGACTGCTGGGTCTGTTGGATTTCTGTTACTCTACTACACCTGCTAGTAAATTATTTGCCATGTAGAAATATAATTTCTACCAAAAACAGTGATTGATCAGGTTAGTGATGTCTGACTGCTATTATTTTGAACACAACTGTATATCTTCATGCAAAAAAAAGATAACATTTGTGCCACACTCAATCCATTACTTTTTCTTGTTTTGTACCTCCATCACTTTACCTGTTGACGGTGCCAGTTGTTTGCTTGTGATGCCGACAATGCATCCTAGCTGTTACTCAGATTACATCAGTGTTGTCATCCCCACCGCACAATACCTCCGCAGGGTCAGTTCTCGATGTTGTTATAAGTGGGTGCCTTCTCCGATAAATTGGCAGCTGTACTGTCACGGAAGATCAGGCATAAACGGAGTTTCATCATGGATAACAAAAATATAAATGGGATCCCGTGAGCAATTACATATTACCGCAAAATGAAAAAAATCAGTCAAATAATGAAAAGCTGCCCACACCTACACATACTCATATAAATGTGCTAAACAACAGAATTATACAGTGCCGCACTTCTCTCAAATACCAAAAGTGACATAAAACTAGTGGCATTATAGTAATCCCAATGTGAACCAGGTGGTGAAAAGATGTAATAAATAATATGCACAATAACTAAAAACGAATAAAGTCCAACTCCACAGCATTATCCTTTCAACTTAAAAAACTTGTGCCGTCAAAATATCTGCCTTTTTTCCATATACAGTTGCAAGAAAAAGTATGTGAACCCCTTGGGATTACGTGGAGTTGTGCATGAATTGGGCATAAAATGTGCTCTGAACGTCATCTAAGTCACAACAATAGAAGAACACAGTCTGCTGAACATAATACTACACAAACATTAGATGTTGCCATGGTTTAATTGCACATAACATGTAAACATTCACAGTGCAGGGAGGAAAAAGTATGTGAACCTTTGGACTTAATAATTGGTTGACCCTCCTTCACCAGCAATGACACCAGTTGTGCTCTCACCTGAAATTTTTGACCTCACAACTAAGTTTGGTCAAAAATGCTTGCGTCCTTTAGGTGGACATGTAGTGATGGTATGACTTCTACCAAGATTCTCCTTTACTGTTGGTTCAGCTCCTTCTTCTAACTCCTCCTCCACTCAGCACACATTTATTTATTTCAGATACTTATATAGTGCTGTCAATTTATGCAGCACTTTACATATATATTGTACATTCACATCAGTCCCTAACCCTCAAGGGGTGTACAATCTAAGGTCCCTAACTCACATTCAACACATACTAGGGCCAATTTAGACAGGATCCAATTCACCTACCAGCATGTCTTTGGAGTGTTGGAGGAAACCCATGCAGGCACAGGGAGAACATGAAAACTCTAGGCAGGTGGTCCTGTGGTTGGGATTTGAACCAATGACCCTACTACTGCCAGGCAGAAATGCTAACCATTTAGCCACTGTGCTACCCCAGTAGGAACATGTAGGAAATACAGTTGCAAGAAAAAGTATGTGAACCCCTTGGGATTACGTGGAGTTTTGCATGAATTGGGCATAAAATGTGCTCTGAACGTCATCTAAGTCACAACAATAGAAGAACACAGTCTGCTGAACATAATACTACACAAACATTAGATGTTGCCATGGTTTAATTGCACATAACATGTAAACATTCACAGTGCAGGGAGGAAAAAGTATGTGAACCTTTGGACTTAATAACTGGTTGACCCTCCTTTGGCAGCAATAACCTCAACCAAACGTTTTGCTGTAGTTGCAGATCAGACCTGCACAATGATCTGGAGTAATTTTGGACCACTCCTCTTCACAAAACTGTTTCAGTGTAGCAATATTCTTGGGATGTCTGGTGTGAATCGCTCTCTTAAGGTCATGCCACAGCATTTCAATCGGGTTGAGGTCAGAACTCTGACTGGGCCACTCCAGAAGGCGTATTCTGTGCTGTTGCAGCCATTGTTTTGTTGAATTACTTGTATGCTTTGGGTCATTGTCCTGTTGCATCACCCATTCTCTGCGGAGCTTCAGTTGGCAGACAGATGGTCGTACGTTTTCCTGCAAAATGTCTTGATAAACTCTGGAATTCATTTTCCCATCAATGACAACAATCCGTCCAGGCCCTGAGGCAGCAAAGCAGCTCCAAACCATGATGCTCCCTCCGCCATGTTTCACAGTGGGGATGAGGTTTTGATGTTGGTGTGCTGTGCCTTTTTTTCTCCACACATAGTGTTGTGTGTTCTTCCCAAACAACTCAATCTTGGTTTCATCTGTCCACAGTATATTTTGCCAGTAGTGCCGTGGAACATCCAGGTGCTCTTTTGCAAACTTCAAATGTGCTGCAATATTCTTTTTGGACAGCAATGGCTTCCTCCGTGGTGTCCTCCCATGTACTCCATTCTTGTTTAATGTTTTCCTTATTGTAGATGTGTCAACAATAATGTTAGCATGTGCCAGAGATTTCTGTAGGTCTTTAGCTGACACTCTGGGATTCTTCTTTACCTCATGCAGCATTCTGCGCTGTGCTCTTGCAGTCATTTTTACAGGATGACCACGCCTAGGGAGAGTAGCAACAATGCTAAACTTTCTCCATTTGTAGACAGTCTGTCTTACCGTGGGCACATGAACATCAAGGCTTTGGAGATACTTTTGTAACCCTTTCCAGCTTCATGCAAGTCAACAATTCTTGATCGTAGGTCTTCTGAGAGCTCTTTTCTGCGAGGCATGGTTCATATCAGACAGTGCTTCTTGAAACCAGTAAACCCAAAACAGGTGTGTGTTTTCTAAGGGCAGGACAGCTGTCAGCAACACATCTAATATCATCACACTGATTGGAGTCAAGGTTGGCTCACTCCTGGCTCCAATTCGCTCTGGGAGAAGTCATTAAGCTAGGGCCTCACATACTTTTTCCTCCCTGCACTGTGAATGTTTACATGTTATGTGCAATTAAACCATGGCAACATCTAATGTTTGTATAGTATTATGTTCAGCAGACTGTGTTCTTCTATTGTTGTGACTTAGATGACTTTCAGAGCACATTTTATGCCCAATTCATGCAAAACTCCACATAATCCCAAGGGGTTCACATACTTTTTCTTGCAACTGTATATAGACAAACCAATAGTGCTTTATCGTTTAAAAACTTTAATTTTATTAAAATATACATGAGACACTCACAAGGTACAGGTGCTCCATTGCACCCAATATTGCACACATAAAGGATTTATATCATAGCTGACATCCTCTGGCTATGCAAGCTCCCTCTGTATTCCCCTTCGTGATCTCTTTCTGCAGCAAGTCAACTGACAGCAAGTGTCGTGACATCACCAAGCCCCTCCCCTATGAGTTACGCCACAGGGTCACGTGTCTTCCTCAGGGGGATGTATTTGGACGTCATGTAAATCGTCATTGGAGGGTTTCTGTAGTGACACTCATAGCTTCTTAGTCCACACCCACCTACCACAGAGGATGAGTGAGCATAGCGCCAGTGTTGTATCTTTGACTTACTAGACTGTCCCTGCGTTTCTGTAGTATGACCTACCATCTACTTAGTCTTGTACTAGTAGGGTTTGTTGGGATAGCTAGTTGAGGACTTGTACTAGTAGGAATTGTGGGGATTGCCATCTAGTTGAGGACTTGTACTAGTAGGGATTGTTGGGATTGCCATCTAGTTGAGGACTTGTACTAGTAGGGTTTGTTGGGATTGCTAGTTGAGGACTTATACTAGTAGGGATTGTTGGGATTGCCATCTAGATGATGTCTTGTACTAGTAGGGACTGTTGGGATTGCTAGTTGAGGACTTGTACTAGTACGGCTTGTTGGGATTGCCATCTAGTTGAGGACTTGTACTAGTAGGGTTTGTTGGGATTGCTAGTTGAGGACTTATACTAGTAGGGATTGTTGGGATTGCCATCTAGATGATGTCTTGTACTAGTAGGGACTGTTGGGATTGCTAGTTGAGGACTTGTACTAGTACGGCTTGTTGGGATTGCCATCTAGTTGATTTCTTGTACTAGTAAGGATTGTTAGGACTGCTAGTTGAGGACTTGTATTAGTAGGGATTGTTGGGACTGCCTTCTAGTTTAGGATTTGCACTAGTAGGGATTGTTGGGATTGTCATCTAATTGAGGACTGGTATTGGTAGGGATTGTTGGGATTGTCATATAGTTATGGACTTGTACTAGTAGGGATTGTTGGGATTACCATCTAGTTGAGGACTTGTACTAGTAGGGATTGCCATCTAGTTGAGGATTTGTACTAGTAGGGATTGTTGGGATTGCTATCTTGCTATCTAGTTGAGGACTTGTACTAGTAGGGATTGTTGGGATTGCCATCTAATTGATGTCTTGTACTAGTAGGGATTATTGGGATTGCCATCTTGTTAATGTATTATACTAGTAGGGATTGTTGGGATTGCCATCTAATTTATGTATTTTACTAGTAGGGATTGTTGGAATTGCCATCTAGTTGATGTCTTGTACTAGTAGGGATTGTTGGGATTGCTAGTTGAGGACTTGTACTAGTATGGTTTGTTGGGATTGCCATCTAGTTGATGTCTTGTACTAGTAGGGATTGTTGGGATTGCTAGTTGAGGACTTGTACTAGTATGGTTTGTTGGGATTGCCATCTAGTTGATGTCTTGTACTAGTAGGGATTGTTGGGATAGCTAGTTGAGGACTTGTACTAGTAGGGATTGTTGGCATTGCCATCTAGTTGAGGTCTTGTACTAGTAGGGATTGTTGGAATCGCCATCTAGTTGAACTCTTGTACTAGTAGGGATTGTGGGATTGGCATCTAGTTAAGGTCTTGTACTAGTAGGGATTGTTAGGATTGCCATCTAGCTGAGGACTTGTTCTAGTAGGGATTGTTGGAATTGCCATCTAGTTGAACCCTTGTACTAGTAGTGATTGTTCCCTGTGTGCATTTCAAGGTTTCACTTTAAATTTTGGTTGGTGTGTGCCTTTAAGTCTTGGCAGAAAAAATGTTGTGAATGCCAGTAACTCAATATAAAGAAATACTTTACTATCATATTTATTTTAATATGCAGGTACCAATCACTTATAGTAACAGTTTCTAAATTCAGTAAAGATTACCAGGGAAGGGTTAGGCCCTCTGTCCATTTTTTCCTGCCGTCTGTGTCCCCATTGGAAAGTTCCACCCTCTGTTTGTCCTCCTGACCCTTGTTACAGAGGCAGACAATAAGGGGAAATCCAAAACCTTTGAGTTGTCAACTCTTTAAAGCTGAGAGTTTCATTTTCTCTCTTTTGTAGCTGCATCTCCAGGACAGGCAGTCCTGCCACCCCTGCCTTGCAGGATTTGTTGCCTTTGAGAGATGAGCCAGCTGGTGCCGCTCCAGAGTCAGAGGAAATTATAGTCACCAATGCCATGGAAGAACCACCCTTCGGTGATTGGGGGATTGCCCCTCAATTATGGGCAGTAGCAGGGGCGGACTGACAACTCATGGGGCCCCCGGGCAATAGGGGATCATGGGGCCCCTGTGTCCTTGCCCAAACTCAAAAAAACCTATGAAAAAGGTACCAGGGGCATCTCATAGGGTCCCCTACTGACCCCGGGCCCTCGGGCAGTGCCCGAGTTTCCAAATGGTAAGTCCACCCCTGGGCAGTAGTGGTGAGGAGCCTCTCCCATCATCATCTTCTGCTTGTCAGGCCCTGCAACACTCGGATACACGGCCCAAGCTCTCAGTGGAGGAAAGCCATTTTTATGGGAAACCTCCCGATGGGTCTATCTAATCCACCCGTTCACCGAACTAAGTGCAAGCACCCTCCATTGGAGGAGATGATCTGCTTTCCAGATCCCGTTTATCATCTCTGACATTGGTTTGCACTTTGATGATTTATTAGTGAACTCTTGATGCTGCTTTGTTGTGCTGCAGTATGGTTGTTACAAATGTTAAGAAATCTGTTAGACAGATATATGTGTTCAAGTTTTCAAATTTTAACTGTGTTTCACTGTCCATATGTGATTTCTGTGTTGGGTTATTCCGAGCTGAGGACGGCTCAACCCCTTGGGGGGGGGGGGGGGAATGTGAAGGCAGGTGCCTACAGAAAAGTTCATGTTTTTTATCTGTGTTGACTCATGCTCTACAGTTATCTGGGTCAAGTCTGCTGTGTTTCCTGTGAAACTGTTACAATGTAGATGTGTGGTGGAAGAATTGATTGAATTTTTCCTGCTAATTTTCTACAGGTCCATATAAAAAGGAGGTCCCAGAAGAGAGCTACTGGAAACACTGTCAAAATGTAAGCTGTAATGCTGCTGGACTACACCATCAGCTGGTGGTGCCAGTTGAGGTTCCCTGAGAGACCGGGGACATGAGGACTCTTAACCACCAATCTTGGACTTACCGCCTTTAATCGCCTCCTGCCTGCCATATAGGGAATTGACGAGGGCGGCGTCTCTCTCATTCTGGGAGGACGTCATATGACAGCAGATCACCAATCACAGTAAAGAACCGATGACACAGGCTCTATCATGTGATCAGCTGTGTCCAATCACTGCTGATCACACATAAACAGGAAATGACGGTTATCAGCAGTCCTCTCCTCATGCTGACAGCACATGAGGAGAGGAGAGCCGGTAAGTGGCATTCCTCAGAGGGGACATATACGCTGATCATCAGGGAACTGATCATCAGTGCCCTGATGATCAGTGTAGCCCCATCAGTGGCACCTGTCAGTGCCCATAACTGCCACCTGTCAGTGCCCATCAATCCCACATACCAGTGCATATCAATGCCACATATCAGTGCCCATCAGAGTTGCTTTTCAGTGCCGATTATCAGTGCCCATCAGTGCCACCTATTAGTGCCAGTCAGTGCCGCCTATCAATGCCAGTCAGTGACACCTATCAGTGCTGCCAATCACTGCCCATCAGTACCGCCAATCAGTGCCACCTATTAGTGTCAGTTAGTGTCACCTATCAGACCCAGTCAGTGCCACCCATCAGTGCCGCCTAACAGTTCCAATTAATGCTGCCTATCAGTGCCATATATGAGTGCTTCCTTTCAGTGCCCATCAGTGATGCCTGTCAATGCCCACGAGTGATGCCCGTCAATGCCCATTAGTGCCTCCTCATCAGTGCAGCCTATCAGTGCCCATCACTGCAGCCTCATTAGTGTACATCAATGAAGGAGAAAAAATACTAATTTACAAAATTTTATAACAGAAACAAAGACCCAAACTTTTCAATCTTGTTTAGTTTGTTTAGCAAGAAATAAAAAACCCAGATGTGATTAAATACCACCAAAAGAAAGCTCTATCTGTCTCAAAAAAATGATAATACTTTTGTTTGGGTACAGTGTTGCATGACCGCACAATTGTCATTCAAAGTGCGACAGCACTGAAAGCTTAAAATTGGCCTGGGCAGGAAAGGGGTAAAGTGCCCTGTAGGCAAGTGGTTAACCACTTGCCCTCCAGAGGATGTACCCCCCTTCCTGACCAGGCCATTTTTTGTGTTATGGCATTTTGTTATTTTAATTCACATTTGCGCGGTCATGCAACGCTGCAACCAAATGAAATTTACGTCCTTTTTTTCCCTCTAGTAGAGCTTTCTTTTGTTGGTATTTGACTGCCTGTGTATTTTTTATTTTTTGCGCTATAAAAAAAAAGACTGACAATTTTGAGAAAAAAAAACATTATTTTTGACTTTTTGCTATTAAACATGGCTAGTAAATAAAATTTAAATCAAAATTTGTCATAAATTTTCGCCAAAATGTATTTTTCTACATGTCTTTGCTAAAAAAAATCCCCATATGTTTAAATGAATTGCTTTACGTGAAAGTTATAGCGTTTACAAATGGCGGTATATATACTGGGATTTTTTTTTTTGTAATTTTTATTTTTACTAGTAATGGTAGTGATCAGCAACTTATAGCGGGACTGCAGCGGGCATTCTGAGACTGGGGGGAACTGACTTGGTGTCATTGATATCTCCAGTGACACCAGTATAGTGATCAGTGCTAATAAAAAGCATTGACACTGTACTAATGACACGAAGCAGGAAGGGGTTAACATGTGGGGCGATCAAAGGGTTAACTGTGTGCTTTTATTACTGTTTGCTGTGTGTGTGTGTGCTTCACACATAGCAGTGTGCAGGACCTGACGGGAGAGAACTGTTTTGTTTACTTACAGTTCTCTCTCTCCGTCGGTAATGCTCCTCGATCACCGGGCGCCGGCGAGTAATCACCGGCCGGGACCCGGTGATTGACAGCCAAGGCCACGAATACCTACTCGGAAATGCAAAATCACATATATATATATATATATATATATACACATGATTTTGTGCACCCGTGCCGCCCTGTAGCAGTATTACTGCTATAGGGGGAACGGGAAACGGATAAAGTGGTTGTGAACCTAAAAAACCCAAATCAATCTAATCATACAGTTGAACAGATTTTACCTTTACTAAGCATTTGAGCTTAGTTTGGTATCTTGAAGCAATCCTTTTCTCCAGAAATCCTCCATGCTCTTCTGAACAGAATATATCTGACACAAGCAGAAAAATGGTGTCACCACTCCCCTTCTCCTGTGAGTGACAGGCTGCTCTGAAGACGAGACCAGCATGAGCCTCCATGTAACACACTGCAAAGGGATGGGGGAGCGGGTGTGCTCTCCCTGCCTTCACAAGATCCAGAACTCAGCAGCAGTGATTTATGACATAGATCGGCATCACTTCAGTAATGCTGTACTTATCTAGGTAAGTCTGGTCCACATTGCCACTTTAGGCTGCAAGATTCCTAGGATTTTGAACATTAACCCCTTCCTACCAGCTTTCTCCTGATTAGCACATATCCTGTGCTGTAAGCAGAGCTGACATAGTCATTGGCACCTGTGTATTCCCCTGATTGCACTCAGGAGACATGCTCGCAGGCATGTGCTGTGCATGTTCTTGAGCTGAGGCTGGAGGGTGTGTATCACTAAGATATTGTGTGACATCACATCTCCGTCTACTATTCTCTGGTCCTAAGCCACGCCCACAGACCAGCAGTTTTTGGAGGACTGAGACAAGCTAAGGGAGTATTTTTCTGAGGTACACTCACTGCTGTATGTATGTTTACAGTAAAATGTATTCACCTCCCGGACCTTTAAGGGTTTCAGGAGCCGGGAGGTGGGGTTTTAGGGTCATGTGATTCGCTGTCACAGCAGTTACATGATCGGGAAAGGTCCCAATCGAAAGAGGAGATCGGGACCTTTCCATGAGGACCAGACATGTGTGCTGGGAGCGCGCTTTCAGCACATATGTTTTTCTTAATTGCACGCAAATGTGCGGCCGCTCGGCATCAAGGCCCAGACGCTGGGAGGCCATACATTTGCGTGCGACCGGCGCCAAGAGGTTAATGTGGCTTTCTCTAAGACCAGAGTGTCCCCCACTAGGGTGCCTAAGCCCCAGCCAGATAAAAATCTTGGCTGTATTGGCTTTATGTATGTACAGGCCAGGGGTCTAACTACAGATCATGGGGCCCTGTAGCAAAATTTTGATGGCTGCCCTGCCCACAAGACACCTCCCTGTGACATCTGGCAGTTTTAACTGTGAGAATACTGTCACTGATCTTAACATAAGGTATTCCTAAATCAAGTACAGGTTGCTGGAGAGCTCTCAGCATAGTCAGTACTCTACTAGGTGCAGTGTGGATAGACATTGTCAGGGAAGTTAAACAGCGCAGGGAATTATCTTTAAAGCGGAGCTCCAACCAAAAGGGGAAGTTCCGCTTTAAGCCTTTGTCCCCCCGCTCCCCATTAAGCATTGGCGCCTTTGGGGAGCGGGTACCCAAATTTGACAGGTACCTGCTCCCACTTCTGCTGCAGTCACCTAGGTCAGTGGTCGGCATGCCGCGGCTCTTTACACGCTTTAATGCGGCTCTTGTGTGCCGGGAGCCCGCTCCCCTCCCTCCTCTCGGGCAGCAGGGACTCTGCAGCGTGATCCAAAAAAAAAAACAGCCAGGGCAGCGCGCTCAAATGCAATGATTGGCCAGTCTCGCTGCCACTCACATCCTGATAGCCAGTGATTGGCTGTCAGGATGTGTGTAGGCGGGGCAGCGTGACGAACGTGAGAGGAGCTAGGCTCCTCTCACAGTCCGCCCTGAAGACCGGAACGGCGCGGGAACACGGCGAGAGGAACGCGCGGTGTCAGGGCTCCCGGGTATGACCAGAGGTGTGTGACTGACGCAGGGAAACGCAGACTTCCGATAAGTTATAAACAATTTATTAACACTAACAATACAAACATAAACGCAGTGCAATACTAAAACATAACACAGTGCAAACGAACCAAACCAAACCACCCACAGATAACAGTACATACAGTGCAAGCGTCGTCAGGCAGGCCGGGTCAATATCAATCGGGCAGGTAGGTACAGGGGGAGCAAGCGGAGAATAGTCAGGTCACGAGCAGGGTACAGCAACTAACAGGCAGGTAGGTACAGAGGGTCAGGCAGAGAATGGTCGGGGTCACAAGCCAGGGATCAGAACAGGAGAAGTCAGCAGAGGTCAGAATCAAGCCGGGTCAGCAACAAGACAGGAACAGGATGCAGGAACAAGATGCAGGAACAAGATACAGGGCCCAGGAAAAACACAACACCAAGGCAGAGTCGGCAGGTCTGAATGTCCCTTAAATACACCAGTATAATTAGTTCCAGGTGTTTGACTGGCTGCAAGGTTGAGTCTCTGATTGCTGGGAGTACCCGCTGGCCAGCCCTGGTACTGCAGCTCAAAAGGCAGGTGAGTCCCACTATTGCTGGCCAGTCCATTCCTGACAGTACCCCCCCTTCAAGGAGCGGCCTCAGGACGCTCCAAACAGTGCTAGCTGGGCAAAAAGTTCCACCGCCCGGGTCTGGTAACTGGCGGGATATCAAAGACTGGCACACCGGGCAGGACTCCGGGCAGAGGCACATCGGGCTGGACTCCCCGCAGAGGCACATCGGGCTGGACTCCCCGCAGAGGCACATCGGGCTGGACTCCCCGAAGAGGCACATCGGGCTGAACTCCGGGCAGAGGCACATCGGGAGATTACCAGGTGAAGCAGCAGGCACCGGGCCCCCAGGCGGGGCGACGGGCATCGGGCCCCCAGGAGGGGCGACGGGCGCCGGGCCCCCAGGCGGAGCGGCAGGGGGCCGGGCCCCCAGGCGGAGCGGCGGGCCCCCAGGCGGAGCAACAGGTCTCGGGCCCCCAGGCGGAGAGGCGGGCAACGAGTCACCAGGCACGACAGTGGGCTCCGAGTCAACTGGCAAGACTGCGGGCACCGAGCCAACTGGCGGAGCAGCGGGCTTCGAGTCGTCTGGCAAGACTGCGGGCACCGAGTCAACTGGCGGAACAGCGGGCTTCGAGTCGTCTGGCAAGACTGCGGGCACCGAGTCGTCTGGCAAGACTGCGGGCACCGAGTCGTCTGGCAAGACTGCGGGCACCGAGTCGTCTGGCAAGACTGCGGGCACCGAGTCGTCTGGCAAGACTGCGGGCACCGAGTCGTCTGGCAAGACTGCGGGCACCGAGTCAACTGGCGGAACAGCGGGCATCGAGTCAACTGGCGGAACAGCGGGCTTCGAGTCGTCTGGCAAGACTGCGGGCACCGAGTTGTCTGGCAAGACTGCGGGCACCGAGTCGTCTGGCAAGACTGCGGGCACCGAGTCGTCTGGCAAGACTGCGGGCACCGAGTCGTCTGGCAAGACTGCGGGCACCGAGTCGTCTGGCGGAACAGCGGGCATCGAGTCAACTGGCGGAACAGCGGGCACGAGTCGTCTGGCAAGACTGCGGGCACCGAGTCGTCTGGCAAGACTGCGGGCACCGAGTCGTCTGGCGGAACAGCGGGCACCGAGTCGTCTGGCGGAACAGCGGGCACCGAGTCAACTGGCGGAACAGCGGGCACCGAGTCAACTGGCGGAACAGCGGGCACCGAGTCAACTGGCGGAACAGCGGGCACCGAGTCAACTGGCGGAACAGCGGGCACCGAGTCAACTGGCGGAACAGCGGGCACCGAGTCAACTGGCGGAACAGCGGGCACCGAGTCGTCTGGCATTGGATCGTCTGGCTCGACAGCGGGCATCGGGTCACCAGGTATGACAGCGGGCACTGGGTCACCAGGCATCAGGTCATTTGGCTCGCCAGCGGGCACCCCGTCATCTGGCAAGGCAGTGGGCACCGAGTCACCAGGTATGACAGCGGGCTCTGAGTCAATTGGCACGACAGCGGGCACCGGATCAGGTACCGGATCATCTGGATCAACAGCGGGCATCGAGTCAACTGGCCTAATAGGATCATCAGGCTGGATCAGTTCATTATGCTGGGTAGAAGCATCCGGCTGAGTAGAGGCTTCAGGCTGAGTAGAGGCTTCAGGCTGAGGAGAGGCTTCAGGCTGAGGAGAGGCATCAGGCTGAACCACGGAAGGCAGGTTCTCAGACGGTAGGCTCACTGGTTTGGATACTGGCAGGATGGTACTGGTTGGAAAGAATTTTTGCTTTTTTCTGGTTTTAACTACTGGGGCACTGCAAGTAAACGCAGGTCTGCAAATGAATGGAGCAGCTGGAGACAGAGAAGAGCTGGAGGATGGAACAGGGGAAGGAACAGTCGCTACAGAGGGCTTCTTTACAGGGTTAAAGGCAGGATAGGTGCAGCGAGTGGGAACAGGGTACTGACATGCGGTAGATAGCCAAGTATACTGGGCTGTAACTGGAGGAGCTGTTGGGAATACAGGAGTAGAGCTTTGAGGAAATAGATTAGAAGCAGGACTGGGTCTTTGTAAGCTGACTGAGGCTGGGTGTAACAAATCTGTCCATGTCTGCAGTATGGGTTGAACAAAGCTGAGCTTACACAAAGCCTGTCTGACCAAAGACTGCACTGCGTTTATACAATCTCTCAGTGTCTGTGGTGAACATGTGGAATAACGCTCCAGAAAGTAACCCACATCATCCTCTAATAACCATACCAGGGACTCTACCTGGTCTGCACTAAATGGTGGCAAAAATTCATCCCTGCATTCGGGGGTACCAGATGAAACCAACTCAGCACAAACCTCAATCAATGGCTGCACCTCAGAGAACTCTGTGCCCTGATCTACTAGAACATGAGCGAGCCGTATACATTCTAGCAGTTCATCCCGGGTATACTCCTTCAGAGTTTGATAAGCATACTCCCTGTCATCAAACACTAGCAGATATAAATACGCAACCTCATCCAGATCCATCCTTCCCATCAACAAACCAAGATGGCTTCCCTGTGCAGCCACTTCTGGTCAGGATTGGCCTTGGTGTAATGTCAGGGCTCCCGGGTATGACCAGAGGTGTGTGACTGACGCAGGGAAACGCAGACTTCCGATAAGTTATAAACAATTTATTAACACTAACAATACAAACATAAACGCAGTGCAATACTAAAACATAACACAGTGCAAACGAACCAAACCAAACCACCCACAGATAACAGTACATACAGTGCAAGCGTCGTCAGGCAGGCCGGGTCAATATCAATCGGGCAGGTAGGTACAGGGGGAGCAAGCGGAGAATAGTCAGGTCACGAGCAGGGTACAGCAATTAACAGGCAGGTAGGTGCAGAGGGTCAGGCAGAGAATGGTCGGGGTCACAAGCCAGGGATCAGAACAGGAGAAGTCAGCAGAGGTCAGAATCAAGCCGGGTCAGCAACAAGACAGGAACAGGATGCAGGAACAAGATACAGGGCCCAGGAAAAACACAACACCAAGGCAGAGTCTGCAGGTCTGAATGTCCCTTAAATACACCAGTATAATTAGTTCCAGGTGTTTGACTGGCTGCAAGGTTGAGTCTCTGATTGCTGGGAGCACCCGCTGGCCAGCCCTGGTACTGCAGCTCAAAAGGCAGGTGAGTCCCACTATTGCTGGCCAGTCCATTCCTGACACGCGGAGCAAAGGTAAGTGAATTGACACAGGGGGGACTTGGCTTACTACTTGCTACTTACTTACTACTACTATATAAGGGATGAATTAATATGGGGGATGAATTACTATAGGGGGGATGAATTACTATAGGGGGGATGAATTACTATATGGGGGATGAATTACTATGGGGGATTAATTACTATATGGGGGATGAATTACTATATGGGGGATGAATTACTATATGGGGGATGAATTACTATAGGGGGGATGAATTACTATAGGGGGGATGAATTACTATATGGGGGATGAATTACTATATGGGGGATGAATTAATATATGGGGGATGAATTACTATGGGGGATGAATTACTATAGGGGGGATGAATTACTATATGGGGGATGAATTACTATGGGGGATGAATTACTATAAAAACTTATTGAAACTAAAAACAGTGTACCATCCTATGTATTTTCAGTTTTAAAAATGTGGCTCTCAAAATAAATTTCAATCGTGGTTTTGGCGAGATTTGGCTCAGTTGAAAAAAAAGGTTGCCCACCACTGGCCTAGGCGAAGCAGAAGTTGTCCTCCCCCCTCCCTCCCCGTAGTCTTTTGGGACACATGACAGGTCCCAGAATACTACGGGGCCATTCACAAAGTGCAGCGCTTCTCATGCATGCGCAGTGGGCATCCGGTTGTGAAGCCACAAGCTGTCACACTGCCCACACTGAAGATGCCAGCGCCAGGGAGAGAAGATGGACAGTGAAACCAACGGTGGTGAAGACACCGCTGGACCAAGGGACAGGTAAGTGGCTGTAATTTAAAAGTCAACAGTTACAGTTTTTGTAGCTGCTGACTTTTATTTATTTTTTTTTTTAGGTAAAATTCCAATTTAACCTTAGTAGTAGCAATAATAACCATCAGTATATTTCATATGATTGACATAGTTGTTGATGCTCCTGAACATAATTAGGCCTGGTTCAAACCTATGTGTTTTTTGGGGGCTTTTTGCAAACACACTACAGTCCATTTAACATGGTTTCCTATGGGAAACGTTCATATCTATGCTTTTTTTTTGCAGCTGCTGCATTTTTGGAAAGGGTCAGGGACCTTTTTAAAATGCAAAACAGTGCTTTTTTGATTCAATAGACTTCAATGGAGATCCTGAAGAAATGCATGTTGTGTGTTTTTGATGCGTTTTACAATCTGCCCAACTATAAATTGGTTTTTAAAAAAAAAAGCATAAAAAACATAAAAAATGAATGAAAAGCGCATCAGAAATGCATGTGCAAAAAGGCAAAATGCACAGCAAAAAGCACTGCAGAAACGGATCAAAGAAACTGTGTAGTTGTGAACAAGCCATACTCTAATACCCACAATTACTCTAATACCCTAATATAAACTGCTTTAAACTGTGGCTTTTTTGGCAGAACTACAAAGTTTCCTCCTGCAAGGCAAAGGCTTAATGTGCTAGCATGCATCCCATACTAGCACATTATGAAAGCTTACCTTGAAACGAAGCCCACCAGCAGTGCACTGTCACCACTGCAAAGGCTTCCATCTTCACCTGGTCTTCCTTCTGGGTTCACAGGCTCTGGCCGCTTGAACAGGCAAGCCGCGATGACGTCACTCCCATACATGCACGGAAGTCACGCCCGCGGCACTGAACTCTGAAGGAATGGCATGGGTCTGCCGTTCCTTCAGAGCGCATGTGTCGGTGATGTCACCAGCTGCCACTCACTAGAATATTTTCTCAGTGCACGTTTAGGAGATATTCATTTTACCTACAGGTAAGTTTTGTTATAAGCTTACCTTTACTACCCCAATCCATCAGACTGTCACCTTCCCTCCTCACCTTCAGGCGCTCCCTGAAAACCCATCTCTTCAGGGAAGCCTACCCCACCCTCACCTAACAGCCGTTCTCCTTCATTCCTCCAACCACTCCATGCCCCACAGCCATTTCCTCCTGTACCACTACCCCCTCCCTTCTAGATTGTAAGCTCGAAAGAGTAGGGCCCTCTAACCCCTCATGTGCTGTTTGTAGTTGCTGTACTGTTTCATGTATTGTCCCCCCCTCTATTGTACAGCGCTGAGCAAACCCTTTGGCGCTATATAAACTCGATGTAATAATAATAATAATAAAGTGTAAGGAACATTTTTCCCACTGACCATCACACGAATGCATCATGAGCTGTAGATACAGTAATTTTTAGCAGGAGTTCCCCGAGACCAAAAAGTCATTTCAAGGGTTCCTCTGTGTTGAAAAGGTTGCGAAAGGCTGGCTTATCCTGTATAGGTTGTGTTTCATCAGATATTCAGCAATGGAGCCTGCAATTATCTGATGTACAGATAGCCACAAGGGAGCATCTTCAAGTAAATACTAGAAGGAAAATAAAGTAAAGAAAAAGACAAATTTGCATTTAATGCAATATGTAAATATCTACTCGTAGAAAATTCAGTATAAATTCCCATTTAAATAAGAAGAAAATTCCCATACATTGATTTCCTTTTCTTTACAGTTTCAAGAGCATATCATATTTTAATCATAGCAGAAACATGAGTCCACAATATTACAGTTTGCTGGAAACTCCGAGCTGAGACTAGCTGCTGGTAGCTGTAATACTGGCAATGCGTATATGTACATTCTTCTTTCTTTAGGTCTAAAGCGCGTTCCCAAGGATGTCACCTAACCCCAGGTCACCAGGGAGATACCAATCTCCTCTGAGAAATATTTGACCGATATGTCAAGAGAGATAAGGGCATTTCTTAAAGCTAACCTCTGGGCTAAACAAATACTGTCTAAATACAAGAGACATGTTTATTCTTACTCGAATCTTGGAGTACTTTGTGTATTTCTCCAGATCTGTACAGTAATCCTGTATGAAAAAACTCCTACACTTTGCCTCTGTGCAGAAATTTGTTGTAATAAAGACTGGTCACTGCTGATCTGTCAGGGCTCCCAGGTGTGACCAGAGGTGTGTGACTGACGCAGGGAAACGCAGACTTTAGATATGTGATAAACAATATAATTTATTAAAGACTAACCATACAAACATAAACGCAGTGCAATACTAAAACATAATACAGTGCAAACAAACCAAACCAACCACCCACAGATAACAGTACATACAAGCAAGCGTCGTCAGGCAGGCCGGGTCAATATCAATAGGGCAGGTAGGTACAGGGGGAGCAAGCGGAGATGGGTCGGGGTCACAGGCCAGGTTCAGCAGGTAGCTAGCAGCGTAGTACAGAGGGTCAGGCAGAGGGATGGTCAGGGTCACAAGCCAGGGATCAGAACAGGTAGCAAGCAGCGTGGTACAGAGGGTCAGGCAGAGGGATGGTCAGGAGCGAGCCGGGATCAGAGCAGGAGAAGTCAGCAGCGGTTCAGATCAGGCAGGGTCAGCAAAGGAACAGAAACAGGATGCAGGACAGATACAGGGCCCAGGACAAACACAACACCAAGGCAGAGTCTGCAAATCTGGCCATCCCTTAAATACACCAGTATCATCAGTTCCAGGTGTTAGCTGGCTGAAAGGTTGAGTCTCTGATTGCTGGGAGCACCCGCTGGCCAGCCCTGGTACTGCAGATCAAAAGGCAGGTGAGTCCCACCATTGCTGGCCAGTCCATTCCTGACATGATCTCTCTTCTTGTGCAGGGTGACTGGTCTCGTCTCCGCCCCTCCTGTAGTTTCCTGCAGGCAGCCTGTAGTGGGTGGAGCCTTCTGGGTCCCTCCCACAGCTGTGCTCTCTGCACAGACTATGTCCAGCACAGTGATTCTGTGTTGCATGGGTGTTTATTGCACACAAAGTGGTTTTATATATCTTGTGGCTGTTTGAAGAATATATTTAAAGAGGATCTTCACCCTGGAAAAAAAAAAAAGTCAACAGCTATAAATTAAATATATAAATTGTGCCGCGCTCCTGTGTATAAATAATTACAATATTCACTATTTCAAATGACAATCCAAAGTAAAAAAAAAAAAAAAAATGAAAAAATAATAAAATGATATATATACTTATATCTAGTGTATAAAATACAATTATCTTCTGCTTATAACATCATAAATAAATACCGCATACTGTGCTGGTGACAATAGTAAATAGTGATAGTGATAAAAACAATATATACTTTGGATTGTCATTTGAAATAGTGAATATTGTAATTATTTATACACAGGAGCGCGGCACAATTTATATATTTAATTTTCTCACAGAACACTGTCTAATGAGTAGGTGTGAGTGCCAGCGAACCACAGGTGTATCATATATTGTGTTTTGTTTTGTTTGTCAAATTAATTAATGGTAATAGTTTAGACAAACACCATAGTAGCTCACAAGTACACTCATTTATTTTTTTGCACAACAGCTATAAATGTTGTAGCTGGTGACTTTCCATAAAGGGACACTTACCGGGTCCAGGGATCCAGCGCTGACCTCACCCACGTCGGTTCTTCACTGGTCTCCAGGTCCCCATGTTTACTGTGGGCAGCTTCACAGCCAGCTTCCCATTGCACATGCGTGAGCCTCGCTGCGATTTGTGAATGGTCCCGCAGCCTTCTGGGACCTGTGATGTGTTCCAGAAGGCAGCAGGCAAAAAGAACTGAACTATCAGAACTAGGTATCCACTCCCCCCAAAAAAAATGTTAATGTGGTAGAGCGGGGCTGGAGGACATAAAGAAACCTTCCCCTTCAGGATGAAGTTCTGCTTTAAGAAAACATTCTTGTTTTGCCAGTTAAGCTTGAAAGTTTATGTATGGCCCAAACTTTTTCTTTTTTAGCTTTTGGATAGGATGGGTTAAACCCCCTGTTTTTTTGTTTGTTTTTCTTGGAAGGAGGAGGTTTGCTATCTCTTAGGGAGATTTCCCGATAGTCTTCTCCCAAAGACACAACAGAAAGTGAGAGGCTATCTCTAAAAGGGGAAATCCTCTCTTAGACTGTTGTCACAGGAGCAGGTGTCCACTTTGGGGGTTCCAGACGAGCAGCAATGATAGCTGCACATAGAATAAAACACCATATACAAATGGTGTATATATATATATATATATATATATATATATATATATATTGGATATAAAAAGTCTACAGACCCCTGTTAAAATGTCAGGTTTCTGTGATGTGAAAAAATGAGACAAAGATAAATCATTTGAGAACTTTTTCCACCTTTAATGTGACCTATAAATTGTATCACTCAGTTGAACAACAAACTGAAATTTTTTAGGTGGAGGGAAGTAAAAATAAAAAATTTAAATAATACAATTTGCATAAGTGTGCACACCCTTAAACTAATACTTTGTTGAAGTACCTTTTGATTTGATTCCAGCACTCAGTCTTTTTGGGTATGAGTCTATCAGCATGGTACATCTTAAGTTGGCAATATTTGCCCGCTCTTCCTTGCAAAAACACTCCAAATCTGTCAGATTGCGAGGGCATCTCCTGTGCACAGCCCTCTTCAGCTCACCCCACAGATTTTCCATCGGATTCAGGTCTGGGCTCTGGCTGCTGGGCAATTACAAAACTTTAATCTTCTTCTGGTGAAGCCATTCTTTTGTTGATTTGCATGTATGCTTTGGATCGTTGTCATGCTGAAAGATGTTCAGATTTCTAGCAGAAGCCTGAATGTTTTGTGCCAATATTGACTGGTATTTGGAACTGTTCATAATTCCCTCTACCTTGACTAAGGCCCCAGTTCCTGCTGAAGAAAGCAGCCCCAAAGCATGATGCTGCCACCACCATGCTTCACTGTGGGTATGGTGTTCTTTTGGTGATGTGCAGTGTTGTTATTGCACCAAACATATTTTTTGGAATTATGGACAAAAAGTTCAACCTTGGTTTCATCAGACCATAATACATGTTCCCACAAGCTTTTGAGATACTTCAGATGTGTTTTTGCAAAATATAGCCGGGCTTGGATGTTTTGCTTTGTAAGAAAAGGCTTCTGTCTTACCACTCTACCCCATAGTCCAGACATATGAAGAATACAGGAGATTGTATATATATTTGTATATTTATATATATAAAAACACACACACTGCTCAAAAAAATTAAAGGAACACTTTGAAAACACATCAGATCTCAATGGGGAAAAATATCATGCTGGATATCTATATTGATATGGACTGGGTAATGTGTTAGGAACGTAAGGATGCCCCATAAAATGAAAATTATCAACCTACAGAGGACTGAATTCAAAGACACCATAAAAATCAAAGTGAAAAAATGATGCAGCAGGCTAGTCCATTTTGCTGAAATGTCATTGCAGCAACTCAAAATTGTCCTCAGTAGTTTGTATGGCCCCCACATGCTTGTATGCATGCCTGACAATGTTGGGGCATGCTCCTAATGAGATGACAGATGGTGTCCTGGGCTATTTCCTCCCAGATCTGGACCAGGGCATCACTGAGCTCCTGGACAGTCTGAGGTGCAACCTTGCGACATTGGATGGACCGAAACATGATATCCCAGAGGTGTTCTGCTGGATTTAGGTCAGGTGAGCATGGGGGCCATTCAATGGTATCAATTCCTTCATCCTCCAGGAACTGCTTGCATACTCTCACCACATGAGGCCGGGCATTGTCATGCACCAGGAGGAACCCAGGACCCACTGCACCAGCCTAGGGTCTAACAATGGATCCAAGGATTTCATCCCAATACCTAATGGTAGTCAGGGTGCCATTGTCTAGCCTGTTGATGTCTGTGCGTCCCTTCATGGATATGCCTCCCCAGACCATCACTGACCCACCACCAAAACGGTCATGCTGAATGATGTTACAGGCAGCATAATGTTCTTCACGGCTTCTCCAGACCCTATCACGTCTGTCACATGTGCTCAGAGTAAACCTGCTCTCATCTGTGAAAAGCACAGGGCGCCAGTGGGTGACCTGCCAATTCTGGTGTTCAATGGCAAATGCCAATCGAGCTGTATGGTGCCAAGTAGTGAGCACAGGGCACACTAGAGGACATTGGGCCCTCAGGCCACCCTCATGAAGTCTGTTTCTGATTGTTTGGTCAGAGACATTCACACAGTGGCCTGCTGGAGACATCACCTATAGTCCTCCAGGAAGCATATGTAGAAGCCTAACAGTCAGTTAGATTTGGAGGTGGACAAGGTTAGTAGTTTCCATGAGGTTTTATACATGTGATTCCATCTCACAGTTGGGTTCTTTCCTTTTTTTAAACACTACTTACTGCTGACCTGTCCATGTCTGGTAGTGTCTACTTCACTTGACTGGAAATCCATACTGTTGCTAATGTTTTGTTGGATGATGCAAGAATTTCCATTGTACATTTTTCCTATAGTCTGTTGGATTCTGTATCTGTGAAGTTCTAATAGAGCTTATCTGGTATAAAAACAAATATACAATTTTGGAACTCATGCTATTGCCCCTAGAGAGTCGTCACAACCATGCCCATCCAGCTGAAGGGGCTCCTTATGTTAGCCGTGGTCACCTATAGTCCTCCAGAAAGTACATGTAGAAGCCTAACAGCTTAGGTTTGGAGGTGAACAAGGTTAGTAGTTTCCATGAGGTATGAGGTTTTATACATGTGATGTCCATCTCACAGTTGAGTTTGGAGGTTTTGGAGGTGGAAAAGTTTAATTAAAGGTTTTTATGAGGTTTTATACATGTGATATCTATCTCACAGTTGGGTTCTTTCCTTTTTAAAAGCTACTTACTGCTCACCTGTCTATACCTGGTGATATCTACTTTGTTTGACTGGAAATCCATTCTGTTTGGATGATTGTTGGATGATGCAAGAATTTCCTATGTATACTTTTCCTACAGTTTGTAGTATTTGTATCTGAAGTTCTACTTGCGCTTAAATGGAATAAAAAAAAAAATATGAGCCACATTTTTATCATTTCCCCTCCAAAGGCAGCGATAAGATGGTATACACATGCCACAGCAGTGATGCTCTCCAAACTTTACCCCCCAACTGCTCCCCTAAGACATCCGTAAGGGGGTATACCCATACTGCTTCTGTGATGCTTTGTATCACAGTGCACCAAAATTTATCCCATGTTACATTCAGCAGTACTACCCGTAAAACGTGACTTATTCATATGTATGGGGCTGCGCCACATTGTGCGCTGATGCAAGTTTTTAGGAATTAAAACAGGAGGTGAGAGGTGTCATAATGCCTCCTCAAGGCCTGTCAAATGCCCTTTAACCATCCACTGTGGAACGCTCTTTAGAAGGCTAACACTGCTATAAATGAGCCCTAAATGATTGTGCTTTCAGTAATAATGTAAACCTTATTGCACTACTTGCATTATGTCCCTACACATACACCTATGTTGTGAATATACTGATATATGGTATCAGGTCTGACCAGTCTGGGCAGGTGTGACCACCACCTCCTTCCATGTCACCTGTTTTCTAATGAATCACTGTGCTCCACTTAGGTTCTACTTGCCCAGACTACCTAGCAACCAGGAAAAATACACATGTAACCTCCCACTAGAAATACAAAGCTGCAAATATTTATTTAAGTGTGATTATAATGGAGTAAGGTGCGGGTCAGGGAGCTTGTACAATCGGCTGGTAATTCAGCCTGGAGGGAGGGTTGTTTTTGTCTGGCGAGGTGTTGTATAATGTGATACTTGCTGCCAGTACAAGTGGCTCGTGTACAGAGCCCAAGTGTAAAAACTGCCTCATGTTCAGGCTGTAAACAATGTCATTAACCCAAAGTAAAGGTCAGGTAGTTAGCATTTGTAAAGGCTTTGCAAAGGAATGGAGCCTGCAGGACAATGCACATGGACAATGTGTGGCAATGTTTTTGCAGGTGTTACCTCTATAGGTGAGTATTCAGTTCATTTAAAGCTAAACTCCAGGTTGATATAAAAGACACAACTTAAAGGCATAGTCCACCTTTTTCAAAAATGTTATAAATGCACCCATATTATCAAAATGAAAAATGTGCATTTATTAACTTTTTGCATTGAAACCTGCAGAGCACTGCAACAACAACCAGCGCTCCTGCATTGTTTACCTCCAGTCTCTCTGCTCCCAGCTGGCAATAAAGGGTCTAACTTTATCCCACTCAATCCAAAACAAAAAGAAATGTTACATGCACTGCAAATATGAATCTGTTTTACTATTCAAATTAAAAACAGAAGTGTTTGTTGCATACATTTGCAATCACATGTCGAAGCCATATAGCTGTATCAATGCACTTCTGATAAGTATGGTCCCCAAAGCTGAATTTTTCCAACTATGGAAACATATTTAGCAATGCAAAAGCAGAGATTGGGCTCACCCGTAGCAATGCAAAAGCAGAGATCGGGCTCATCTGTAGCAATGCAAAAGCAGAGATCGGGCTCACCCGTAGCAATGCAAAAGCAGAGATCGGGCTCACCCGTAGCAATGCAAAAGCAGAGATCGGGCTCACCCGTAGCAATGCAAAAGCAGAGATCGGGCTCACCCGTAGCAATGCAAAAGCAGAGATCGGGCTCACCCGTAGCAATGCAAAAGCAGAGATCGGGCTCACCCGTAGCAATGCAAAAGCAGAGATCGGGCTCACCCGTAGCAATGCAAAAGCAGAGAGCGGGCTCACCCGTAGCAATGCAAAAGCAGATAGCGGGCTCACCTGTAGCAATGCAAAAGCAGATGGCGTGCTCACCTGTAGCAATGCAAAAGCAGAGAGCTGGCCCACCTGTAGCAATGCAAAAGCAGAGAGTGGGCTCACCTGTAGCAATGCAAAAGCAGAGAGCGGGCTCACCTGTAGCAATGCAAAAGCAGATAGCGGGCTCACCCATTGCAATGTAAAAGCAGAGATCAGGCTTACCTGTAGCAATGCAAAAGCAGACAGCGGGCTCACCTGTAGAAATGCAAAAGCAGATAGCGGGCTCACCCATTGCAATGTAAAAGCAGAGATCAGGCTCACCTATAGCAATGCAAAAGCAGAGATCGGGCTCACCTGTAGTAATGCAAGAGCAAAATGCGGGCTCACCTGTAGCAATGCAAAAGCAGAGAGCGGGCTCACCTGTAGTAATGCAAAAGAAGAGATTGGGCTCACCTGTAGCAATGCAAAAGCAGAGATCAGCCTCACTTGTAGCAAAAGCAGAGATTGGGCTCACCTGTAGCAATGCAAAAACAGAGAGCAGGCTAACCTGCAGGCAGCCCCCTTTCCTCTTAATATGTGCAGCACACACAAGATGCCCATACATCACCTTTACAAGGGAGTTGAAGACTTCCGGTGTGTGTCTGTGTATATTGTATATACAGGTCTTGGCAACACCCCTACTGATGACGTATGTGGATACGCAACGCATCTAGGAGGAGCCCTTGTACGCCGTGACTTCACGCCGCCGGATCACAGAGGTCCGGCGGCCATCATAATAAACCAGCTGGTTAGTGCTATTGCATGTTCTAAAGGTTGGAGCAGCCCGGTTTGCTGCTAGTATGCGTATGTGAGCAGTTCTCCATACCATTATAGCCTGCCTAATACCTATATCCTTACTGGAACCATTCATGCTCTGGTGTTTAGTTTTTAATATTTTTATCAATAAATTACCTTTAACCTACTACACTATGGGCGGTTTTGTCTTTTGCTCCACTCTGAGCAATTGAACCTCATCCCAGGACCCCAGGTATCTTGTCCAGATCCAAGGAGGGAAGCCTTTGACCAGACCTTTCTGAGTGACAACCCATTTACAGAAGAGGAGATTCTATACCAGGCTGTATCAAAAGGAGATCTGATCAATGCGCATTAAGATTGCGCTTCCGGTGAGTGCGCATTTTTACCATTTTGCCCCTCACCGGATCACCATTTGCTCACATAGAGATAAGATAGCTGAGACACCTGCTATCATTATTGATTTGGGCTTGAGTTCACTGGACACTTTGTCACTTTATTATTGCCTGCGACATTTATCTCTTGGACATATGTTTATTTAATACCAACAAGTGAAGATGAAATGAGCTCTAGACCAAAATCACGCAAAGACCACAATGGGAAAAGATATGAGCTACATAGAAATTAAAAAGCTGCATTTGCTACAACACTCACCTTTAATCTGGAGCTATCCACTGCAATACTTCTTTTCCACCACTAGATGTCCTCAGTTTTCCAATTTTAATGACATCCAGCCTCATTCAGCCCACTTCTGTTCAGCCCAGGCTGTCACTAACCTACCCAAGCCTGTGACTGGACAGGAGAAGCAGCACAGTGATAATCTCATCTCTCTGTCCCTTTGCTATGTCCGCCTATCATCATGCTCCTTGTCAGTGAGAAGTGACTGGCTTCTTGTGCTTATTCTCACTCACGCACTCAGAGCTCTGCTGTACAAGGACTAAAAAAAGACAGATACCAGGTCAAATTCAGGTACACATTCGCTTGATACAACATTGATTTTTATCTTTGTCTGTAATCTGTAAGAAAACGTACTTTGAAGGGTGTTTTTTTGCAGTGCATTAAAAGCATTCCAAGTGATACAATCATAAAAATAAACTGGTTCCATTCTGTCATTGATTTTGATTCCATCACTTCATTTTCAGTTTAAATTACTTGTAGTGTTTATTTAAGGTGCTTGTGAATCCACTTCTTGGGTGTACTGCTGGGTGTAGTTCTTCCAAAATGGTTATTGAGCTACGTAAATCAATACTCATTTGGAAAATAGTTCAGTGCTGGCCGCCCATTTCATTTTCTGCCCTCTGAAAGTTGAAGTCTATATTTGAAAGCTGGCATACAGCTATTTATACTTGAAAGACGTATATGGGAATTATGTTTATCAATTGCCCAACGAGTTTTATTATCCAGGCACTCCTATCAGACAGCATTCTCAGGTCCAGCAGCAGCAAAACCTGGTCAAGAACACAGCCTCGCCTGCTGATTGGACCGTAAAGAAGCAGAAGCACACTCGTGAAGTCATCACTCCACTCACTCTGCACCGTCCCGAAGAAAAAAGTGAGCATGTGCCTCCTAGAGCTCTGCACTATCAGCAAATAGATTGGGGACTGTAGCAGAAGGGAAGGATCAGAGAAGACAGTATCAAACAGCCTTTTATACAGAATTAACCCCTTAGGTTCCACAGTGAGTATAACAAGCATGCTTTACTGCATATACAGACTGATTTTACTGTTGTGGGTTTAGTAACACTTTAAACTACTTGCACATAAAAATTAATTTAGTTATTTCTTACTAAATAATGAATCACTTGTTGCTTGTATATCTCATTCGAGATCAGGTGTAAATCTACTCGGGTTTCTCTTTATAGTCTTAAAAAAAATGCACAGCTACAAGCAGACAGTCCTCAGGGTACCCTGAGGAAGTCACGTGATTCGTGACGATACGTGTGGGGAGGAGCCAGATGATGTCAGAGCCGGATACAGGAAGTACAGCGGCTCGCTGTATTGAGCGAGACAATGCAACTTTAGCTGTTTTCATATGACTGCAATTTTAATAAATGTTTTTTCGTGGTTTTATATACTACACTATGGATGCTCTTGTGAGTTTGATCCTAGAAGCAAGATAACAGTACATATACTCAGGAATTAGAGCCCCCCCAGGAAGTGGCTGGTACATAAGGAGGATCCAGACCAGTGAAGAGCTATTGGTTAACCCCATAGGAAAGGGAGAGGCGTATTGTGACTTACTATAACCTGTAGGTCCCTATATGAAGGTGAGGGGCCATCAGGTATCATGGTTCTGTGGTGGAGTGCAGATATCGAAGATTTACAGCACCGAGGTTGTGGGCTCACTTACCAACAGGATAACCCTATGAGTAACAAATGGAAGAGACTTTTCATGATACACATTTATCAGAGACTTTATCACTTGTGGATTTTCTTTTTTGGAGTATTCTCAGGCACCATTTTTTTTTTTTATTGTATTTATAATTATTTATATTTATAATTTATTATATTGTCATTACACAGGGCAGCACAATACCTTTATTTCTTTTTTGTTTTACAGTACACATTGCCTTGGCTGTGATGTTTTGCATGGCGGTGCAGCAATTTTGACGCTACATGCAGAGTTTCACAGGCGATACTTCAATGTAAGTCAATGGTGCTGTGCTTCAACCCTGAGCTAAACATTTGGCTTAAGAAAAAGAATGAATGGCGCTGGGGAGACAGGGAGTGACTAAATGGTAAATCAGTATTAAAACCATATCATATGTGATTAGTCCATATAGTCCATATCTAAAAATTCCATAGACAAATTTCTGCAACATTAGTGGCAGTTCCCCATAGAGTGAAGCAGACTCTGTAAGAAATAAAAGGGGACAAAAGGGGGCGCCAGACTAAGTGTAACAATAAAAGGTAATGGGTTTTAATGAAGCCAATTGTTTTTAATAAAATCCATGACCTTTTATTGCTATACTTATGCTGCATGTTCTCCCTGTGCCTGCGTGGGTTTCCTCCAGTTTCCTCCTACACTCCAAAGACATGCTGGTAGCTTAATTGGATCCTTTCTAAATTGGCCCTAGTATGTGTATGTATGAATGTAAGTTAGGGACCTTAGATTGTACGCCCCTTGAGGGTTAGTGACTGATGTGAATGTACAATATATATGTAAACTGCTGTGTAAATTGACAGCGCTATATAAGTAGCTGTAATACATTTTTAAAAATAAATAAAAATCTAAGGACTATACATCCCATGGTATCTTGTAAGCTGTGATTGCTGTCCTGACTCTGCCTCCTGAAACTCTACCTCTCTTGTTCAGAAGGCAGGCTCAGTGAAATGTGTGACACAGCAGTGCCTACTCACAGGGCATAGTGACTACATGTCCCAGATATCCAGGTGGCAAATGTGTGCAAATCTTCACAAAGTAAGTTTACAGATTTCAAGATGGTTCAGACTAATAGGAGTAAATTAGAAACAATAGAAAGACAAGGTGGAAATGAATATACGATTTCACATTTTGAGTATAGATACACTTCATGCTACTAGACCCACAACAGTAAAATCAGTCTGTATATACAGTAAAGCACGCGTGGTGGAACCTAAGGGGTTAATCCTAAATAAAAGGCTGTTTGATCCTGTCTTCTCTGATTCTCCCTTTCTGCTTCATTCCCCAATCCATCTGTTGATAGTACGGAGCTCTAGGAGGCACATGCTCACTTTGGGAGAGTGCATGTAAACAGCACAGGGCCAATTAGCACTGTCCAGACAGAGAGTCAGGGGTTATGCAGCCTCATAGGACAGTCAAGAGCAGAATGAAAACTCCTCCTACAAGATTAAGCAGTGCTCAGCTGGACCCTGATAGAAGTCACAAGACTGCAATATACTGCTGATGAGAAAAGGTATTTAGCAGTTTATTATTACTAAAATAATTCCATTTCCATGTTGTGAGCTCTAGGAGGCACATGCTCACTTTTTTCTTCGGGAGAGTGCATGTAAACAGCACAGGGCCAATCAGCACTGTCCAGACAGAGAGTCAGAGGTTATGCAGCCTCATAGGACAGTCAAGAGCAGAATGAAAACTCCTCCTATAAGATTAACCAGTACTTAGCTGGACACTGATAGAAGTCACAATACCGCAGTATACTGCTGTTGAGAAAAGGTATTTAGCAGTTTATTATTACTAAAATAATTCCATTTCCATGTTGTGAGCTCTAGGAGGCACATGCTCACTTTTTTCTTCAGGAGAGTGCATGTAAATAGCACAGGGCCAATCAGCACTGTCCAGACAGAGAGTCAGGGGTTATGCAGCCTCAGAGGACAGTCAAGAGCAGAATGAAAACTCCTCCTATAAGATTAACCAGTGCTTAGCTGGACCCCGATAGAAGTCTCAAGACCGCAGTATACTGTTGAGAAAAGGTATTTAGCAGTTTATTATTACTAAAATAATTCCATTTCCATGTTGTGAGCTCTAGGAGGCACATGCTCACTTTTTTCTTCGGGAGAGTGCATGTAAACAGCACAGGGCCAATCAGCACTGTCAAGACAGAAATATCAGGGGTTATGCAGCCTCATAGGACAGTCAAGAGCAGAATGAAAACTCCTCCTACAAGATTAACCAGTGCTTAGCTGGACACTGATAGAAGTCACAAGACCGCAGTATACTGCTGTTGAGAAAAGGTATTTAGCAGTTTATTACTAAAATAATTCCATTTCCATGTTGTGAGCTCTAGGAGGCACATGCTCACTTTTTTCTTCGGGAGAGTGCATGTAAACAGCACAGGGCCAATCAGCACTGTCCAGACAGAGAGTCAGAGGTTATGCAGCCTCAAAGGACAGTCAAGAGCAGAATGAAAACTCCTCCTATAAGATTAACCAGTACTTAGCTGGACACTGATAGAAGTCACAAGACCGCAGTATACTGCTGTTGAGAAAAGGTATTTAGCAGTTTATTATTACTAAAATAATTCCATTTCCATGTTGTGAGCTCTAGGAGGCACATGCTCACTTTTTTCTTCGGGAGAGTGCATGTAAACAGCACAGGGCCAATCAGCACTGTCCAGACAGAGAGTCAGGGGTTATGCAGCCTCAGAGGACAGTCAAGAGCAGAATGAAAACTCCTCCTACAAGATTAACCAGTGCTTAGCTGGACACTGATAGAAGTCACAAGACCGCAGTATACTGCTGTTGAGAAAAGGTATTTAACAGTTTATTATTACTAAAATAATTCCATTTCCATGTTATGTGTACTGTGGGAGACCAGATAGAGTGAATGCAGGGTACAGAGTTTAGCAGGGTCCTGGGTTTAGTAGGGTCCTGGGTTTAGCAGGGTCCTGGGTTTAGTAGGGTCCTGGGTTTAGTATGGTCCTGGGTTTAGCAGGTCCGGGGTTTAGCAGGGTCCTGGGTTTAGTAGGGTCCTGGGTTTAGCAGGGTCCTGGGTTTAGTAGGGTCCTGGGTTTAGCAGGGTCCTGGGTTTAGTAGGGTCCTGGGTTTAGTAGGGTCCTGGGTTTAGCAGGGTCCGGGGTTTAGCAGGGTCCTGGGTTTAGTAGGGTCCTGGGTTTAGTAGGGTCCTGGGTTTAGCAGGGTCCTGGGTTTAGCAGGGTCCTGGGTTTAGCAGGGTCCTGGGTTTAGCAGGGTCCTGGGTTTAGTAGGGTCCTGGGTTTAGTAACACTTTAAATAGTACATTTGTTATGGAGGTCTAAACAACAGACAAAAAAAGAGGGACATCTGAGGAGTAATGAGGGACTGTACCTCATATGCCGCAGTTTACAACATTTTCTTCTTGTAACTCCTCCTCTATATGGGTGATGTCAATGTTGCATGGCTTATCACATCACTGGCTTATATTAGCTTTCCCTGGATAAAGCAGACCATGCTGTCTTGCACGCACTGCAAATCACTACTGTTTACCAACTTTAGATCATCTTACATAACGTGGAATTTGCAAGGTGGGGACATTACTTGGCAGTACTGGTTGTCAACATACCAGTTCTACTGACAGCACTAGGGCAGTGACAGAGTATGCACGTCTTTCCTCGTAAACACCTTGTTACTCAGTAACAAGAGATTTAGACGAAGACACAAAGCAAGAATGTGTGGAGAAAAGGAGGAGCAAATTCCATATCATGAATTATTTCAAGTAATTATACACTCTATAGCCAAAAGTATGTAGACACCCCTACACATTAAATGCGTTAACATGCAAAGACATTTTAGACCAGCCTTTCTCAACCAGGGTGTCCAGGCACCCTGGGGTGCCTTGAGGTTTCTTCAGGGGTGCCTTGGCAAAATGTCTAAAAATTGCCCGAAACATGTATACAAGCCAGCTGGATGAACAAGCCTGCCTTTTAGTTACACAAAGCCACAGGTTTTCATTGTGGACCATTACGACCTTCTAGCCACCTGACAACCAATGACATCATCAGTTGATAAGGAGGATGTCGGCTGCCTGCCCAGCATCCTAGTTTGACCCTCCCCTGCCCCTCTCCATCAGTGCTGGGGTCATATTAGCTCAGTGATGGAGAAAAATTGAGGGAGAAGAGAAACACTGGAATACTAGTCAGTACCAGTGTGCAAAAGTGTATTTGCTTTGGAAGAAAAAATCACCTCTACCATTGGGTGTCCTACATGTGTGGATGTTGCTGCATTATATAAACTATTAGAATAATTTTTCACATTTTAGAATGTGGTGCCCTTTTAAAATGATAAACAGTCTAGAGGCACCCCATTTTAGAATGGGGTGCCTCAAGACTGTCCATAATTTTAAAGGGTGCCTCTGGACTGTTCATAATTTTTAAAGGGTGCCTTGAGTGAAAAAAGGTTGAGAAACACTGTTTTAGACAATTGTGAACCTCCAACCAAGTAAGAATAGTTTGTGGAAGGCCCTTTTCTGTTCCAGCATAAAGTGCCCCGTGCACAAAGCTAGCTCCATGAAGTCATGGTGTGTTGAATTTGGTGTGAAGGAACTCATGTGACCTGCAAAGTGCCCTGACCTCAACTGTTGGAAAAGAAGTTGACATTGAAGCACCATACCACTGCTAGGAGGTCCAGATACAACTTTATTTCACTAAAGGTCAGGGGTACAATTCAAAAAGTAGCCAATGGATTTCAGGGGGTCTAAGTACCCCCTTTCTCAGGTAATGGTACTTTTTCCTATGTGAATTAAAAGCACAGGCCTAATCAACTGATTGTTTGGCAGCCAAATTTGCTGCTGATTAATCCTGTGCTTTTAATTCACACTGGAAAAATACTATTCCCTGATGAACAGGGTACTTAGAGCCCCAAAACATGCTGGTTACTTTTTGAATTGTACCACTGACCTTTAATGGAATAAAGATGTATCTGGACCTCCTAGCAGTGGCATGGCGCTTCAATTTCAATTCAAGGAGACTGTGGAGATCTTCTGGGATGTAGAAGCCTCCTGCCCAGGAACCAGATCATTTACACCAACAGTAATACCTTAAGATAACAATACCAGTAAAGTAAACCTATGGGTACAGAGCTTCTTTCCACTTTATTCTATTCCTCAATTATTGTCACGGTCCAGGGTCAGGCTCAGAGAACAGTAGCTATAGCAGGCTCCTACCAACCAGCAGGATAAATACAAGAGCAGATCGCCCTGGCAGATGGTGCAGGCTCAGCCAAGGTGTGGAGCCTAAGCAGTAACTGGTGTTCTCCTGAGATCCAGACGGTGGGGATGAGTTTTGCTGCGTGTTAGTACCATGTCACGGTAAGCAAGGTAAGCAGGCCGGGGTGCAGTAGCAGATGTAGCAGGTAGGGATCAAGCAGAAGCATAGTCAGTAAACAAGCCAAAGGTCAGTAGCCAGTGGTGGTGGAGATTCCATGGCATCAGGAGTGACAAGAGTGGGATATTGCCTGGACACAATAATCTGACAAACAGAAGCGCATAGGCATGGCCTAAATAGCAAGTTCACGCGAGGAGCAAAGGGTTCAAAGTTCAAGAGATACAAGGTTCAAGGCAGGATCGTTTAAGAAATTGTCCAGGGAGATGACCAGCATCGCACGTGGCTCAGCAAGAAGACACACTGCCAGACACAGCAGAGGTTGCAGGTTTAAATCCTACAAATTCTACTGAATACCTTTGGAAAGAACTGAAACATCATTTGCAAGCCACAGTTTCTCATTCAACATCAGTACCTAACCTCACAAATGTTCTTTAGGTTGGATGAGCATACGTTCCTACAGCCACACTCCAAAATCCTGTGGAAAGCCCTCAAAGAGGAATGGAGGCTGTTATAGCATAATGGGATTTCCAGCAAGTTTGATGGTCAGGCATCAACAAACATTTGACCATCAAGTATTATATAATTTTCTGTCTCTCTGACCAGTGGTGTATTTAGGTTTTTTGCAGCCCTAGGCAACACAAAAATCATATGCCCCCTGGAGAACCTGACACCGACCAACACCAGACCCCCTATCCCCCCACCTGAGAGCCTGACAGTGAGCAACAGTACCCCTGCCCCCCCCCCCCCCCCCACACACACACACCTAAGAGCCTTCCACTAACACACATCCTCGGCAACAGAGAGAGAAGACACTCACCTTCACAGCACTGGACATCCCCAGAAACAAGAGTTGGCTATGCATACACCATCAAGCAGCCTCTTTCAGATCCCACCTGGCCCCCATGCCGCATGTGTCCCTTCTTGCTGAGGTGATGCTGCCCCCCTGAAAAATGCTGCCCTAGGCAAATGCCTTGTTTGCCTTGTGGCAAATATGCCCCTGTCTCTGACAATGATCACCAAGGTAAATAGAGAGGGCGAATTCCCCCAGGCAAAGACAACAATAAAAACACACAGAAGAAGAACAGATCATCACTCCATTGACTTTTCGGTTCAAATGAGGTATTTATTTCTTCATATAATAAGAGCCAACTAATTTCAGGGAGTTAAAGGAGAAGTAGGGCAAAAAATTTGTTGGCGCTACTTCTCCTATGGATAACAGGAGTGCATTTCTGTGACCATTTTTAGCCAATGGGGGCTGCTAGCTGACATCACTCACCCTGTCCAGGTTGTGGATCGATCCCAACGTTTAAGTTGGGACCCACCCAGATGCCTGGACTGGCAGTTGACTCAGCCTCTCACTGAGCTGCTGGGAGACTAAACCAGCCCCTTTATGCCCCCTCCACAGTCCGGCACTCCAGTGAGCACTGGAGGGGCAGAGCAGCGAGCCAATGACTGACAGTCAACGCCTCTCCGCTCACTGAAGAGCTTGAACTGAGTGATCAGCGGTCTTTGACCGCTCAGTTCTCGGTGTAGAGGTAGCGAAGGACAGATGCAGCATTGGGCTGATAATTGTTTTATAATTGTTTTTTTCAATTCCCAAAGTTTTCTTTTAAGTTATGTAGAGGTCCCTGACACAAACCAAGATATACAAAGTCAGAGCTCCCAACTAGTGTAAAAATAAACAGCTTGCAAATACAGGTAAATATACATCACCCTTCACGTGAACTCTAAATAAAAGTGCAGCGCTATTAGGTCACAATAATAGTCCAAGAATGACAGTCCCATCAACTTGGTATATCAAATATTCATTCTTAATATATGTGTTGTTGTACTGAATTTCCTCCAATAACAATCAGACTATCCAGCACTGAAAATCAGAAGAATTGCCAACTCACCACAAATATATGCTGCCCTGATATAAAGTGCAGCATCAGCGTTTTAATTAATCATCACAAGACCATCCATCTGCTTGTGTGGCTCCTGGGGGACTGCTCCACTTCTTCCTCCTTTGCAGAATAAGACTTGTATCAAAGTGACACCAAAAACAAATAAAAATATATAGTGTAGTACTCTTATGTATAATAGAATTCAACACCCGTGCATAGGTGACACTCCATGACACAGTGTGTGTACAAAACTCTGCCAACCACATATAATGCACGCTCACCGCCAATGTGTGCTACTCATGAGATGTGCAGCAGATAACGCATCAGGAAAAATTGGAGCGTGGCATCAATCTTCTCTCCCACCAACTTTAATCACATTTCCATAGACAGCACTGTTCCATTCTCACCGTCAAACATCTCCACAAGGGAACCACAGTAAAACACCATATAGTGTAGTATTTATTAAGAATCAAAAAGTAATTCCCCTGAGAAGACTGGAAGGACCCAGTACCTCCTGATTTGAACGGATCTACCTTGTCTGGCCAGGGGCTGAGGAGGCAGAAAGTCTGCAAACTCAGTGCCCCCTGAGTAGACGCCCTCAGGGGTGCCACTAGTAACACCTGGGTGTGGGACCCCACTGTGTGAAGATGGCACAAGGTCACTGTTTTTACACTCTTTTTGCACAGCGCCCTAAGGACCAGGCCTTTTGGCTAAGTTCTGGGCAATTTTTGCTACAGGCCTCAGGGCCTGGTCTGTGCACAATTTGGCACGGTACCACTTTTTTATTTTCTATTTATTTAATTTAACACCTCCCACGTTTGTCACTTTTTCTTTGCTTATGCGTGTGTTTTCACTGGATGGTAGGGTGTGGGTCATCGGGCCTACCCTGAAGTCTAGGGGGAGGATGTGTGGCCTTTTGGTTCCTTCCTCCCCTGATCCCTAGGGGGTTTTCTCTTCGGGAGAGCCCCCTGACCAAGTACTGGATGTCCGGCTTCGGCTGGACATAAGGAACGGTGGTCCACCAGGCCTTTTGGCCAGGAGGACCAAATGGGAACCTTGTCCCTGTCAGGAGCTTCGTGCCCCGGGGGATCAGGGTAGTGGTCCAACCCCTTTGGGGGGAGGACTAAAGCACACCCCTAAGTGCACTTTTTCGTGTGGTGTTCGCACTTGCACTTTTTTTGTGATCACTTACGGGTTTTTTCATTCTAGTTTGCACGTTTGCGGACTTAAAAAAATTTTTTTATTATGAATCAAACAAGTAGCAGCACAGTGAAGTCATGCACATTTGTGAGAAACGCGTTGGGTGTATTGTAAGGCGAGTTATTGCACCGCCACACTGCTTTCCAAAGTGGCAGTGTGAAATGTAAGTCAGAGCGGCTGTTTTTATTATTGATTTTATGTGACTTCACTGGGCTGCTACTTGTTTGGTTCGTAATAAATTTTTTTTTTTTTTTTTTTTAAGTCCGCAAACGTGCAGCTATAACGAAAAAACCCGTAAGTGTTCACAAAAAATGTGCAAGTGCAAAACACCACACGAAAAAGTGCACTTAGGGGTGTGTTTGTCCTACCCCTGGAAGGGTTGGACCGTTCACCCGATCCCCCGGGGCACGAAGCTCCTGACAGGGACAAGGTTCCCATTTGGTCCTCCTGGCCAAAAGGCCTGGTGGACCACCGTTCCTTATGCCCAGCCAAAGCCGGACATCCAGTACTAGGCAAGGGGGTTCTCCCGAAGAGAAAACCCCCTAGGGATCAGGGGAGGAAGGAACCGTAGGGCCACACATCCTCCCCCTAGACTTCAGGTAAGGCCCGAGGACCCACACCCTCCATCCGTGAAAAACACACACATAAGAACAGAAAAAGTGACAAAACGTGGGAGTGGTTAAATAAATAAATAAAAAATAAAAAAGTGGTACCGTGCCTAATAGTGTTTGGTTCGTAATAAATACTACATTATATAGAGTTTTATTTTGGTTGCTTTGTGGTGGTGTTTGACGGTGAGAGTGGCACAGTGCCCCCTATGGAGATGTGATTAAAGTTGGTGGGAGAGAAGATTGATGCCCATGCTCCAATTTGCCCTGACACAAAGCATTTGAAATCAGATTACACATTGCAGAACAATAAAAGTTGGATTTTCCTCTGTGATTTTTGTCTGAAGTGCCATTTTGTGACTCTTACAGTTGTGTTCAAAATAATAGCAGTGTGTTGAAAAAAATGAATAAAGCTCAAAATCCTTCTAATAGCTTTTATTTCCATATACACAAATGCATTGGGAACACGACACATTCTATTCCAAGTCAAAACATGAAGAAAAATATATCAAATTTGTGTTGTTCCTCTAAAAAAATTGAAGAACAGTGAATATTAGACGGTTCAAAAAAATAGCGTTTGTATTCTTCTTTACAAACTCAAACATTCACTATATAAACTGAAAAATGTTTGAAGATTTTGCTTTCCTTTGAATCACTTAATGAATATTTGGTTGTAGTCGCACTGTTTCTGAGAACTGCTGTACATCTGTGTTGCATGGAGTCACCCAACTTCTGGCACCTGTGAACAGGTATTCCAGCCCAGGATGATTGGACTACATTCCACAGTTCTTCTCTATTTCTTGGTTTTGCCTCAGAAACTGCATTTTTGATGTCACCCCACAAGTTTTCTATTGGATTAAGATCCGGGGATTGGGCTGGCCACTCCATAACATCAATCTTGTTGGTCTGGAACCAAGATGTTGCACATTTACTGGTGTGTTTGGGGTCATTGTCTTGTTGGAACACCCATTTCAAGGGCATTTCCTCTTCAGCATAAGGCAGCATGACCTCTTCAAGTATTCTGATGTATTCAAACTGATCCATGATCCCTGGTATGCGATAAATAGGCCCAACACCGTAGTATGAGAAATATCCCCATATCATGATGCTTGCACCACCATGCTTCACTGTCTTCACAGTGTACTGTGGCTTGAATTCAGTGTTTGGGGGTCGTCTGACAAACTGTCTCCGGCCACTAGACCCAAAAAGAACAATCTTACTTTCATCAGTCCAAAAAATGTTGCGCCATTTCTCTTTAGGCCAGTCAATGTGCTCTTTGGCAAATTTTAACCTCTTCAGCACGTCTTTTTTTCAACAGTGGGACTTTGCGGGGGCTTCTTGCAGATAGCTTGGCTTCACATAGGCGTCTTCTAATTGTAACAGTCCTCACAGGGAACTTTACACCTTCTTTCATCTTCCTGGAGCTGATTGTTGGCTGAGTCCTTGCCATTTTGGCTGTTCTTCTATCCATTCCAATGGTAGTTTTTCGCTTTCCTCCACGTCTTCCAGGTTTTGGTTGCCATTTTAAAGCATTTGCGATCATTTTAGCTGAGCAGCCTATCATTTTCTGCACTTATTTATATGTTTTCCCCTCTCCAATCAACGTTTTAATCAAGGTACGCTGTTCTTCTGAACAATGTCTGGAACGACCCATTTTCCTCAAAATTTCAGAGAGAAATGCACTGTAACCAGCATGTACAACATTTTCTGCCTTCCTTCCTTAAGTAAGGGCAATAATTGCCACCTGTTTTTCAAAGAATGAATGACCTCACTAATAGAACTCCACACTGCTATTTTGAACATGTCCCTTTCAAGTAGTGATTCAATTACACAGAATCAGCAGCATGCATACCATGACTGTTGGGTCTGTTGGATTTCTATTACTCTACTACACCTGCTAGTAAATTATTTGCCACGTAGAAATATCATTTCTACCAAAAACAGTGATTGATCCGGTTAGTGATGTCTGACTGCTATTATTTTCAACACAACTGTACATGTGTTTGGAGCTCAGTGCTTAATCTACCCAGGAAAATAAATTTGTTACAGGAATCATTCAACATGTTGCAAAGTTTCTCATGTACAATAGTAAAATTGTTAAAAAAGAAAGTGTTAGTTCAGGAAGCTGAAATGACGTACCCCAAGATGAAAACAGTCAACTGTAGAACAGGTATAACGTCATCCTTTTGTTATTCCCAAAAAAATCTGACAATGTGTGGCCAACATTGAAGGAGCCCTGGGCTCTTGACCCAATTCATCCATTGTGTTAATCTTCTCAGATGATTAACCATCGCTTATCATAGGTGAGCTAATCAGCACTGTAGTCACTGAATAAATATCGGCTGATAAGCTAATGAGCTTCACATTCAATATACTGACTCCAGGAGAGAACCTTTATGATTACTAGGCCAAAACTAAAAATGTGGTGTAGGCCTAAGCAAATAATCATCTGCTTTCTGTTTCCCAGTTATATATAGGTATTTCTTGGCTGCCTGTGGCTTTGTCTCTCCTTCTATGTGACTCCTCAGCAAAATCAAGGAATTAAACTAAATGAGGCCCCAAATCTTTTCATAAAGTGTGAATACTTCATTAAATCATATCTAAACCCAAGAACAAAAATGTAATTCAGTAGCAGTATAATGCATCCTACCAGTCCTTGGATATGGTGGCTGACTTTTTTGTACTCATTGATCACACATTTTAATGGTATACTTAATAGGTCTGGGTTTACCTGACAATGTAGAAGATCCAACCCTATACTTTAAAGTATACTGAAAGCCAATACTTTTTTTTTCATTTTGGATAGAGTAGGAAATTGTCACTCTTTTTCCCTATCTTTCCAATTCGGGAGATTTCCACTTACTTCCCGTCTTGTAGACACCATAAATGTTGGATTTCCCTCACTTTTTGGGTGACAGTGGACCCCAGGACAAATAGAGAAGGTGAACCTCCCCAATTGGGGACACAGACAGGAATAAAACCTAACAGGGGTTTAAACTCTTCACCACTATGTTCAAAACAAAAAGTAAAAAAAAATTGGCTATAGATACACAACAGATAACCCACAACCTTGACATGTGTGGGCTTTTATATAAAATCCCATGGTTCAATAAAGTTGAGAAAAACTACACTGTATTTGTCCACCTTCCCATCCTTTCATTTTTCAAGCATTGCAATAAAGCTTGCGGCCAAGAATTCTATTATCTCTCAAGGTTCTCATTAATTCTCATTATTGACAGCTAGTTATAGCTAGTTACATTCAGCTGAACATGTTCTTTAATGTTGAAGATGTTAATCTGCTCATCCAAACATATTCTTCAGTTTTAATAGGTGTCAGTACATACCCCAGCATTTATAGCCACATGGGTAACTTGGTCACTGTAATTCAGTAACCACGGAATGTGTCAAGGAAGATGTCGATTGTCTAAGAACATGACGGGAAGTATGAAAGTATATGGAACTTCTCTGTTCTAATTACAAAGAACAGTCCCTCAGTCCCGCAAAGTCTGAGGTGTGCGTTAATTGTTCACATTATATGACTGAACATGTGAACTTGTAATGGGTGTTAGTCCCCATTGGTATTCCCTTAGTGAGATTTTTGCTATAGTTCTCACTCTTGCTACTAGATGTCCCCACCTGTCCTTACTTCATTTGTGTGGAATTGCTGTTAAAGGTAGTTCTTCCTTTTGGGGGGAGTGGGGGGGGGGGGTGAGTATGACCAACATAAGACTTAAGTGTCTTCAGCTGTGGGCTCCAAGTGCCATTTTTGAGGAGGTATATGTCACAATGTGGACACCAAACTCCTATGAGATTTGTGGGCCATTTTCTGAAATAGGAGTGATACTGTATATTTTTCACAACTTTCGTCATAGAAGGAGGGTGGAGAGTTTTGAGCAGGGGTGGACCTATGAGGAGGAACCCTTTTCACTACAGAGAACATAAGCCAGCAAGCAATTTTTATTGGGATTAAGGGCTTCTCTTGAATGATTTTGAGGAGAAATAGTAGTAGCATCTGTGTGATGGAGGATTATGTAAGGCAGGCAATTGATTATGCAATTTTATTTCCTGCAGCCCATGGTTGCAAGAAAATCACTTGTTTCCTCCATCAACACAGTGAGTGTTGATGGGGGATTCCCTCCCATGGAGCTATTGTTTTCTCCTGGCAGAGGGCACCGTCCCTACTGGGAGACATGAATGATTATTGCTAGATGCTATAGCCTCTGGCAATAATCACAGGTTAAAAACATGAAATGCTGGTTGTACCCAAGTAGATCAATGGATTGACTTGGGTACAATCAGCCTGCCCATAGACGGATCGAACCTCAGCCAGTTCAGCAGGGAGCTGCTGAGATTCTATACATCTATGGCTGGCTTAAGACTTGTAGACTAGTCTGTCTCTGTGATGTTGAAAGCTTAATATGTCCCTGGAGGGCATGGTTCACCATGTTTGTGTCCACTTTGACAGCCTTGAGAGTTTGGACATGGAAAGTTCCAGCTGGACTCGTTGGAAGGTCACAGCGTGGTCCTAAGTTTGCGTCCCCCACCTACTACAAGGATCAGAAGTAAAGAGTCCTGAGTTGAGGTAAACAATCTTGGATGACCGTGAACTGAAGCATGTATGGCCTGCTGGGTGGTATGCAGGGCTGCAGTATGGAGCAATTGGTTCCACCATCTCCTAAAATGCAAGAACAACCATCTTGATGGTAGCCTCAAGCTACCCAGAAAAAGAAAGGCCTCTCATTAGGCATATTTTCCTGAGATAGTATTGAAGCTGTGGAGAGGTGAGCCCTGACTGCCTGATAACAAAGATAGCTGTGAAGCAGGATCTGGCATAACAATCTGCTGGAAGGTGTGATCACAAAGTGTTGTCAAATCACAGGGATAGAGATGTTAAGGTAACATGATATGTGTGTGACAGATGGTGTGGACATGAGGATCTAATGTTCCTGACACTCATTAGAACTGAGGAAACTGATTGGAGAAGCAGGGAGACATCTTCGGTGTTACAGAGCAAGTACAACTGAATGTGACCAATACTACTATCTATACCAGTGGTCTCCAAACTGTGGCTAGGGGGCACTATACCAACAATACCAACATGCCATACAACAATGGAGCACTGTTCTTCCCACTGACACCAATGATGGGGCACTATTCCTCCCATTGACACCAATGATGGGGCACTGTTCCTCCCATTGACACCAATGATGGGACACTATTCCTCCACTGACACCAGTGATGGGGCACTATTCCTCCCACTGATACCAATGATGGGGCACTATTCCTCCCACTGAACACTATGATGGGTGTTATGTCTCCCACTGGCACCAGTGATAGGGCACTATTCCTCCCACTGAACCCTATGGTGGGGTGATATTCTTCCCACTGCCAGTGATGGGGCACTATTCCTCCCACTGATACCAATGATGGGGCACCATTCCTCCCACTGATACCAATGATGGGGCACTATTCCTCACTATTCCTCCCACTGATACAAATGATGGGGCACCATTCCTCCCACTGATACCAATGATGGGGCACTATTCCTCCCACTGATACCAATGATGGGACACTATTCCTCCCACTGATACCAATGATGGGGCACTATTCCTCCCACTGATACCAATGATGGGACACTATTCCTCCCACTGATACCAATGATGGGGCACTATTCCTTCCACTGATACCAATGATGGGGCACTATTCCTCCCACTGATACCAATGATGGGGCACTATTCCTCTGACTGATACCAATGATGGGACACTATTCCACTGATGCCAATGATGGGACAGTGCTTACTCCTACTGACAACAAGGCATTTTTGTCTCCCATTGGCTACAGTCTGGCCCCACTAAAGCCTGAAGGACAGTAAACTAGCACTTTGTTTAGAAAGTTTGGAAACCCCCTGATCTATACCATTGTCATTTTTTATCCTACAATCCTCCGTTATATGGATTCCTTTGGGACTATCATTTGGTTCTCATGTACTTTTGTGAGAAAATCCAGAATTTGGTGACGAAATCATGACTTTCTTCATACAAAGTTCATGAAATTCTTTCATTCACAGATTTGCTTCAGGGGCTTCAAAACCACATATCTTCAGTTTTTCTAGATAAAGGCATCATTCCTGTCTTGAAATTTGTAGTATGACCACTTCTGCAGGTAGATTTCTAGATGATGGTAGATAAGGACACATCATGCCGGTAAACTCCAGCGGGGTACATTGAATCATTGATTAAGTGCTGTGAGTAATATAGGGAGTGTATGCTCTGTAAAGGTCACAATCTTCATCGATACGATCAGACCATGCGGTGTTTTCCCTTAGAAAGTCTTTCCCAAAAGCCTGAGGCATAAAGCACAATAATCGTTAGAGATGCAGCATGCTGTATTGTAAACAGCCACGGTGTAATGTCAGCTGAAGGTATTAGTGCTGTGTAAATCAGATTATACCTGTGTAAGCAAACATGTTTGCACACCCACCTTCAAAAAAAATACACTGCTCAAAAAAATTAAAGGAACACTTTGAAAACACATCAGATCACAATGGGGAAAATATCATGCTGTTTATCTATACTGATATTGTCTGGGTTATGTGTTAGAATCGTAATGATGCCCCATCGTTTGATGGAAATGAAAATTATCAACCTACAGAGGACTGAATTCAAAGACACCCGAAAATCAAAGTGAAAAAATGATGCAGCAGGCTAGTCCATTTTGCTGACATTTCATTGCAGCAACTCAAAATGGTACTCAGTAGAGTGTATGGCCCCCACGTGCTTGTATGCATACATCAGGGCATTCTCCTAATGAGACGACAGATGGTGTCCTGGGATATTTCCTCCCAGATCTTGTCCAGGGCATCACGGAGCTCCTGGACAGTCTGAGGTGCAACCTGGTGGCATCGGGTGGACCGAAACATGATATCCCAGAGGTGTTCTGTTGGATTTAGGTCAGGTGAGCATGGGGGCCATTCAATGGTATCAATTCCTTCAATGCAGGAACTGCCTGCATAGTCTTGCTACATGAGGCCAGGCATTGTCATGCACCAGGAGGAACCCAGGACTCACTGCACCAGCGTGGGGTCTGACAGTAGGACTCAGGCCACCCTCATGAAGTCTGCTTCTCTTTGTTTGGTCAGAGACATTCACACCAATGGCCTGCTGGAGGTCATTTTGTAGGGATCTGGCAGTGCCCATCCTGTTCCTCCTTGCACAAAGGAGCAGATAACGGTCCTGCTGATGGGTTACAGACCTTTTACGGTCCTGTCCAGCTCTCCTAGAGTAACTGCCTGTCTCCTGGAATCTCCTCCATGCTCTTGAGACTGCTGGGAGACACAGCAACCCTTCTGGCAAGGGCACATATTGATGTACCATTATGGAGGAGTTGGACTGCCTTGCAACCTCTGTAGGGTCCAGGTATAGCCTCATGCTACCAGTAGTGACACTGACCCTAGCCAAATGCAAAACTAGTGAAAAACAGTCAGAAAAGATGAGTAGGGAAAAAAATGTCAGTGGTCTCCACCTGTAAAACCATTCCTGTTTTGGGGTTGTCTCATTGTTGCCCATCTAGTGCACCTGTTGTTAATTTCATTAACACCAAAGCAGCTGAAACTGATTAACAACCCCCTCTGCTACTTAACTGACCAGATCAATATCCCAGGAGTTTAATTGACTTAATGCTACACTCTGATTAAAAAGTGTTCCTTTAATTTTTTTCAGCAGTGTATATATATTCCAATACTTATTATAGTTACTGCCGCTGAAAAAAAATCTGGGCATGCAGGCATTGGTTTGCAGTGAGTACCCTATAGTGCCTGTAGCTTGTGGTGAGGGAAAACATTTTGAAAGTGGCCATTTACAGTATTTCTCCATGTATTCAAAATCTGACTGCCTGAAGCATGCTTGAATTGTGTGTACCTGACTAGTAATGATGAGCTTGGGGGTATTCACACTAGAATCCAAACCCATGGGTGTGAGCCCACCAGGAAGCTGTGACCTGCATGGGCCATGGAATTCCCCACCCTGCAGTCGCACATATACACACCACTTGTATAATCCCGCTGTAGGGCAGGAAATTCCCCAGCTGCAGATAATCAGCCCTTACAGGTGACAACTTCCTAGCAGGCTTACACACATGGGTTCGGATCACAGTCCAAACACACCCGAGCTCACTACTGACCTACAGTAGGTGCAAGGTATGTGGCTTTTGTGCCATAGAACCTGCAGAGATCTCCAGATCCTATAAACGGCAAGCCTGAGAAACTACAACCAAGGCCCAAATTATATGCCAATCGTTGCTTGCCAAGTAGTTTCACCTGGAGCTGGGATCTTGTTGCTGCATGGTTTTAGTGTTAGGCTTGCATGCTATCAGTAAATAGTAAATAGATGAACTTTAATTACATACCACCAAATATGACCAGTTCACTCTAAAATTTTAAACACATAACATAGTGTTAACACCATAGAGTGATGTGTGTACTTAAATTCAAAAAGTGCAAAGTCCAAAAGCTGATATATTCTTGTATAGCACCCTCCTAGTTAGCTAGGGGGAACTAGACTCCAATTGTTAGTTAGGGCTGAGTAGCAGTCTGGGTGTGATAGCTAGCAGGAGTCAAATGTTGGACAGAGCTGAGAGGCACTGCAGACCAGCCCTCTGGAATTTCCCCCTGCTCTAGAACTTTGGAGAAAGGTCCAGAAACAGTGGGTGGACCTGATGAGCAGCTGATCTGTATTTTTATAGGATGCTGGCCAATCCCCAACAGGAGGCTTGGCAAGGGGTCAGGACAACTTTTAAGAGTAACTCAGCCTGCTCAGCTGTAAGAGAGTTTAAGTAGAAGATGAAAGAGAGGAAGAGATGCAGGAGCCTTTGAGGGGGGGCCAGATGGGAGAGGGGTTCACCTCCAGGCAGAGGGACTTTGGAAGGAGGAAAGCCTGGGACTTCACCAGCCTTCTGAGAGAGGACCACCTGTGTGGCAGAGAAGAAGCGGCCCAGCTAGAAGGCTTGGTAGCAGCCACAAACCCACCGGCAACAAAGGAGAGGGACAAAGTGAGTTGACCTGCACCCCTGGACAAGCAAGGGGAAAGAGGCACTTTGGTGGGAAACTGGATTAGCTTTTTATCCGGGGCTGTTCACATTGTAGTGGCATGCACTGGATTCCCTTCCCAGGAATTCACTGAGTACAGCTGGATGAGGAGAGGATCCATCTGGGGTCTGGGGTGGTACAACAGGAGATGATGGCTAGCTCGCAATAAGAATTTTTGCTTTAAAGACTTGTACATAGTTGATAAGGAGTTATCCTCTGTTGCCATTGTCCTTGGGCATCCCATACACCCCTCACCCCATCCAAGCCTAAAGACTGGTTGCTGTCTCAGTGTGCACGTGTGGAAGAAGCAAATGCGTGCTGCCTGGCTGTGCAGGACTATAGGGGGACCCAAACTTCAGCAACTCCTAAGGGGGTAGTGCTACACTTGCAACATGTGAACCACAAATACCAGCAATCTTCAAATTGATTCCTTTGCTCTTCCACCAAATCTGAACTTCAATCTTCACCAGAGGAAAAGCTAGGAGGTCAATAGCATTTGGGGGTGAAATAACTTCAATAACCACCGGACCACACTGCAGCACAGGCCACCAGCTCAGTCCACCAGCTTTCGAGATCTTTCATCACTTGCATGAATTAGTCACTAGTTCGCATCACTCATGGCTCCAGCAAAGCCCCATTAAGCCTCAGAAAAAGAGGAATGGAGGGACCAATAGTGAATTACCTGTAAAAAAAACATTCTCTATTTGCTCGAATGTACTTACATAGACATACGAATCAACAGCATAAACTCGTAACTCATCATGCCACCCGGATGAGCACACATGCTTGATGATATCACTGCCAAGGCCCCGTCCCTATGCGTTTCGTCCACTTGGATGTCTTCAGGGGAATAGGAGGTCTGCATGATATCAGTGCACAGGCTTTTAGGGCAGGATGAAAAAAATTATGCAGCAGAGTAGCAGTGAAATAGTGGTGAGAGCTCACTTTAAAGATGACACCCCCTACAGAACATGGCAATAATATGCAAAAATTTCTGAGCAGCCTGTGCCCATACTGCCATTTTGAAAGTTTGTCTTCCCTCTGCTTGCAAGCTTGGTGTACTATGCATACATTACATTCATCTGTTTGAGTTTTTTAACCCTTCCTAGCCCCAGCTTTGCTAGCAATTTACTTTAAACAGTATTTTTTGGGTGAAGCTGGCCCAAACAAACTATTTTCTTCACTGATAAATGTGCCCGCTGTAAGTACTGTATAAACTGTAGGCAACATCAGCTACATACAATATACAGCACTGCGTTCTGGCTTTACTATTTCCTATTACTTTATTATTGTTTTCTGTGTGTCACTGCAGTTACCTGCATTTATCGAGCAGGAAAAACACCGGTAACTCCCCATAGCGTGAATGAGTCCTGAAGGTTTCATTCATACAGTGGGCATTGATAACATGGGTTGACCAGTTAACCAACGGACACATCTGTAAATGTTGCTTGTTCACGTCACAGTAGTTTTTATACAGCATGGTAGAATTGGCAACAGGAACTGCCATCAAACACACCCAATTCAAGTGAAAGGGACCACTCTGCAAATGCAATGTAACCGTGTCAAAGGCAGTATCCCTAATTCCTAAAAATGGCTGAAGAGTGAATGGGTGCTGTAGCATCCACTGGTTGGAGACCAGAAGGGTCTAATGCTTTATTAATTGATCACAAGATAGCACTGCATCTAGTGTACATTGTTACGGCGTGGTGCAATTGGATTTCCTCCAAAAAGACAGGAGTCCAGAGGTCAGCATATTGCCACCATGCATCCTGTCAACTGGATCTGAAAATTGATCTATCCCAGCTTTACATTACATTTTACACTTTAAATATTTAAAATGCCCCCAAACCATTATATTTTCCATTTAAATACAATTTTGAAACAAGACTGTGGAGTTGCCTTCCCCTGGGCCCATAGCACTTCCGTTCTACAATTCCTGCTACCCTAGTGCTAAATGGAATCCCAGAAGAGCTGAGTTTCTACTTTCTCTAACCAGTCAGTTCAGAAAATGTATTGGAATCAGCACTTTTTGCAAATAGACTGTTCTAGAAGTCAAAAGCATACCATGGCAGGTCTATTCCAAAGCTGTTTATGTACAATCACAAAGAAAGTACATCTCTAAAGAGAAAAAAGAAACCAGCAGCACTGTGAATTTCCTAAGCTGATTAATAGAAAAAAATTACTGCACTGAAATCTTACTATTCAGGCTGCAGATTTTAGTTACCAGTTAAAACTCCAGGATTAGTAAATATTAACTAAATCTATTCATCATGTGTATTCTTCCATGAATCTTGGTGTGCTCTGTGTATTTCATCCAGATCCAGGGGCGGACTGACCATTTGGAAACTCGGGCAGTGCCCGAGGGCCCGGGGTCAGTAGGGGGCCCCATGAGATGCCCCTGGTACCTTTCATAGGCTTTTTTGGATGTGGGCGAGGACACAGGGGCCCCATGATCCCTTATTACCCGGGGGCCCCATGAGTTGTCAGTCCACTCCTGTGCAGATCTGTGCAGTAGTCCAGTGTGAAACTTTACCTGTGTGGGAGCCTCTTTTAATATAGACCGGTCACTACTGCTCTGTCTCCTAGTGCAGGGTGACCGGTCCACCTCCCTCTCCTGTAGTTTTTCTGCAGACAGCCTGTAATGGGTAGAACCTGCTTGGTCCCTCCTACAGCTCTGCTCTCTGCACTGGTTGTATACAGCACAGTGATGATGTTACTTCTAATTTTAAAAGGTGATATCTGGGTTTGCAAAACCATTCGGTTCACACAAACTGGGTTTATGTCCTTTGTCGCTATTGAGGAACATATTTGAATGAAACTCGTTGTGCTTTCAGCTTTAAAGGGAGCATACTCCAAAATATTTTAGTTTTGAATAGTTGGGGACGAGGTTAGAACTGTTATCTGTCCCCAATTTGGGGAGATTTTGCCTCATTTCCTGTGTCAGTGATATCTGCTACAAAACAGAAATTGAAGGCAAATTCCACTGTGGTTTTACTTTTTTTTTTCAAAAGAATAAGATGTAATTGGAAATCTCCCAAGTGGGACAGCAGGCCCAGTGACAGATGTCTGAGGTGGGATTTTTCCTTCACTTTGGTTACTAGTTAGCCATTGGTGAACTGGAATTAAAACGTTAATAATTAGCATTATTACAGAAAAAAATTCCTAGGGAGGGGGGGAGTGATGGTCTGTGGCTCTATGTGAGCAGACATGTGGTAGACAGCTCCTGCTAAATTATCCAGCCTCACTACTGCTTCTATGGTGCCTTAATTTACTCTCCCTGTCTCCAGTCAATCCCATGTCTTTTCTTTGGTGACTTACAATGCTCATGCCATGACAAGGAAGACAGATGTCCCCATCCCCTAGCTGCTATACACGGCCAAACCTTTAGCTAGTGGCCTAGATTAAAACCAGTCACCCAGAGACCTGATTGTTTAGTCCATTTCCAGCCTAGGTGCTCAATACAGATGTCCATGTCTGCTAAACATGCATGGAAATTGAGTCTGAGAAACCTATTCTTTTCATCCACCTGTTTTTCAGGGCCCTGCATGTTACGTAGTTTTAGGCTATGGCTCAGAGGATCTAACCGAACACTTGGGGCCCATGGGATATGGTAGCTCAGGTCACCTTACGCATGTTGTATTTGAGTTATTCTCTTTTAACCATCAGACTGATTCCAACTAGTCACCACCAGCTCCTAGGCCATTTGAGTTTGCACTTCTCTCATAGGACACATATTCTCTGGTATGGCCTGTACATAGTAAACTGGCAAACAGTTCTTTATAAGGGTATTTCTTTATTAACTGTCCAGAAAGGTGGAAAGAGAGGGCACTGAGGTACTCATGCTTGTAAATTCCTTACTTTTTAGTTTCCCATTCAAGGGCTGAACCGCACAGCTCAAGACTAGGCTCCTTCCCCAAAGAGAAGAACCCACATAGACCTGTTTTACATTTCTTGGGTTCTCCCATAAGTCCCTCCCTGTCCTTAAGTACCAGGTAAATCTCTCTTTTCATCTACAGTGCATTACTGTAAAAGGCAACTAAACCTTCATGCACACACAAGTGCTGTGACCCAAGAGGGCAGCGGTTCTAGCACAGTGGGAAACCTCAGTGGGACCATGATAAGGATGCAGAGTTTGCAAGAGTTTTTCCATGTGGAGCATCCATTGACGTTCCTCAACTCCTGGGCAACTGTGCTTCTTACTCAGATCATGTAATAGATCTACATCATCACTGGCTTCTGCTGAGGTTTATGCTGATACTGTTGAAGATGCCGCAAGCTCTGTTAGTATTATATAGTAGTTATTTACATGTATCTTTTAACGTCCTCAAGAACACAAACCTAAAAAATGGAGAGTCCACCGTTTAGAGCTCACCTCAAAGGATGCTCATTTAACAGTACAAAAATGTACCTCTTCTCATGGCAACCTTTACTAATCAAGTTCAGCTTATAAGAGGAAGACATCTCACTTCTCCACCATGATCTTCAGAAGATCAGAGAACTAAAGGATGCCACTGGTCCTTTAAAATCTGATGTTAAAAGGACACTGCAAAGGTCAGATGCTAATTCCCATAAAAAAGAATTTTGAAAAACGTGCAACAGTATCAGGACAGTGTTTACAGAACGAGCAGAAGATGCCAATCCAACAGTGTTTTATAGAACAATGGATACTTATTACAATTGGTAGAGATGCTCTGTGCCCACTGTTCACAGATAAACATGCTCACCTGGTCCCCACCCTCCTTCTTCCTCCTGATAATCCCATAAGACACCTGCTGATCCATTTACAAAATACAGAAATAAAGAACTTGTTTACCATAAAGCTTGTGATTTCTAAAATGGTGTCTTCTCTCTGAAAGTTCATAAATGGTGAGCCAGATACCAGGTTGTCAAGAAGTTTTATAGCCTGCTTAGTGCTCTTTAGAAGTATGTAATTATTATAATGTCCATAGCCTAGCCTAGCCTAGCCACATTTTTGCTTTAAAACCTGAACCCAGCCAAAACATTTTTATTTCATTTTAGATTGGGGGAAAAGGCTAGAGAATCTTTCAGGCTGGTATTGCCATTTGTGTCTATTAGGAAAAAGTTGGGATCACATTCCTACTCTGTTCCCTGCCGTCTAAGCCTAGCCTGCATCTCCATTACCAATCAATGGAAACAATGATTCCTCTCTCTCTGAGTCAGCCTCAGTCTTCTTTCTGGTTGCAACATGGCAGCATGGGGTCTACTTTTAAGGCAGGACTACATTTTTTGGGGGGAGGTTAGTTTTTTTCATATAGTGTTATTTGTTTTTTTGTGTTTCCCTTTTTCTTGTGAATTGATGGGGTGAGTTGCTGTTTTTCAGTATAAGAACAACTCTGGAATGGTTGAAAGGAGCTTCCCCAGCTCCTGTCTAAAATACCTTTTTTGGCCTATTGCACCCTTAAAAACAGCAAAAACACACTAAAATAATGAAATTTCACCAAATACCGCAACTTTCCAAAATTTGGGGGAAATTAAACTCTCAATTTTGCTCATCCCTACTTATGGAACCATAGCAAACCATTGGGGTCCATGGAAATTCATTCTCCTCATACCTTTTCAGGACCATCTATTTTAGTTCTCAACAGTTGCCACAAGTATATTGACACCCTGTAGGGCACAAGTGTCAAACACAAGGCCGAGTCTAGGCCAGGACATTACGTGTGCCCCTCGCACCTCTCCTCCAACTGTGGCACCGAACTTCTTCTCCAGATCCTGTGCTTCATTGTACAGCTGTGGAGATGCTCATCAGAATAGAGGACAGAACTCTTTCTACAGATCCTGTGCCTCCCCTGGTCTCAGCTTTCAGCAGACTCTGGCAGCTGGCTCCAGCCCTCCTCTGGTCCTCCTCCAGATCCAGCAGCCGCACAAGGTAAGGGGGGTGCACTGTGATGTAAGAGAAGGTGTAGGACTCATGACTACTGGTGGTGGGGGGCAGGGGCTGACTGACCATTTGAGCATTCGGGCACTGCCCGAGGGCCCGGGGTCAGTAGGGGGCCCCATGAGATGCCTCTGATACCTTTCATTGGCTTTTTCATAGGCTTTTTTGGGTGTGGGTGAGGACACAGGGGCCCAATGGTCCTCTATTGCCCGGGGGCCCCATGGGTTGTCAGTCTGCCCCTGGTGGGGGGGCTCTTGACATCTGATGGAGTGCACTGGACATCTAGTCTTACAGATACAACTAGCCCTTTGAGGACAACCATAATGTTGGTGTGTCCCACATCAAAACTGAGTTTGACACCCCTGGTAGGGGCACGGTCTGCAGGATCTCACCTCTGTATTACTTTGTGCTGTTATCACATAGTAAAAATACATGGCTAATGACCCACCTTGAATTTAGAGAAGCATCATCAGCTAAGTATTTAGCTGTAACACAATGATTTCATCACCCCTGATGATTACCACAGAATGTGCAGTGTAATGATTACCGGTTTGTACTCACTCGTTTCCTGCGGCACTTACTCACCCCCTGCTAACCTATCCTGCTCACACTTTCATGCTTCTGCCCATTAGTGAGTTTTCAGGAACTAAGAGCAACAAAGAGAATATAGATTTAATTATTACAAACTGTATGCCTTATTGTTATACCTTAATAGATTCTTCTACGTTGCCCCTTTCTATCGGCTTATTGTCAGATGAGCTACTGTCTGTGGATCTTGAAATGACAGCAAACTCGCTCACCCATCAAAGGTTTCTCATTGTCATTTTTAAAAATCAAATTTCTCTTCCTCCTCCAGTATTAATCAGCCTGCCTCTACTTGCTGCCAGACACGTGCATAGCTGATATTTTCTGAAATACAATATGAGCAAAGGACAGGTACAGTATTGCTTCATCACTCTGCCCCTCCTAGGTCTATGGCAGACTCTCATGGGGCCTAATGGCCAGTTCGCCATAATATTTAAAAGAGAACTTTTTTTTTTTGTTTTGTTTTGTTTTAATGGATTAGTTTACCTTTAATGATTTTTTTGACAAAAGCCTCCCTATGCGTTACAATATCCTCCTTACGTTAACATGCTGTGCTCCGCTTTTTCAAATGCTCATTCCATTGCCCTCCCCTCTCCATCCTGCCAATGGCACAGCCTATTAACACTGAACTCCAGATATACAGCTAAATAAATGACAAATGTATGATCTTATCTGCCAAGGGATTTGTAATTCTGTCCGGTAGCTTCTGTGATTCCTAATCTTTTGTTAGACAGCACAGCCAGCCAAGCGACATCACTTTGTCAGAGTTAAAATGGTTCTAAAGGTAGTGAGAAAAGAGGGACCCCCTAAGACTTGGGACTTTTATTTATTTCAGGTACTTATACAGCACCATCAATTTATGCAGCACTTTTACATATATATTGTACATTCATATCAGTCCCTAACCCTCAAGGGGTGTACAATCTAATGTCCCTAACGTACATTCATACGTACAGTTGCAAGAAAAAGTATGTGAACCCCTTGGGATTACGTGGAGTTTTGCATGAATTGGGCATAAAATGTGCTCTGAACGTCATCTAAGTCACAACAATAGAAGAATACAGTCTGCTGAACATAATACTACACAAACATTAGATGTTGCCATGGTTTAATTGCACATAACATGTAAACATTCACAGTGCACGGAGGAAAAAGTATGTGAGGCCCTAGCTTAATGACTTCTCCCAGAGCTAATTGGAGCCAGGAGTGAGCCAACCTTGACTCCAATCAGTGTGATGATATTGGACGTGTTGCTGACAGCTGTCCTGCCCTTAAAAAACACACACCTGTTTTGGGTTTACTGGTTTCAAGAAGCACTGTCTGATGTGAACCATGCCTCGCAGAAAAAAGCTCTCAGAAGACCTACGATCAAGAATTATTGACTTGCATGAAGCTGGAAAGGGTTACAAAAGTATCTCCAAAAGCCTTGATGTTCATGTGTCCACGGTAAGACAGACTGTCTACAAATGTAGAAAGTTTAGCACTGTTGCTACTCTCCCTAGGCGTGGTCGTCCTGTAAAAATGACTGCAAGAGCACAGCGCAGAATGCTGCATGAGGTAAAGAAGAATCCCAGAGTGTCAGCTAAAGACCTACAGAAATCTCTGGCACATGCTAACATTTTTGTTGACACATCTACAATAAGGAAAACATTAAACAAGAATGGAGTACATGGAAGGACACCACGGAGGAAGCCATTGCTGTCCAAAAAGAATATTGTAGCAAGTTTGAAGTTTGCAAAAGAGCACCTGGATGTTCCACTGCACTACTGGCAAAATATACTGTGGACAGATGAAACCAAGATTGAGTTGTTTGGGAAGAACACACAACACTATGTGTGGAGAAAAAAAGGCACAGCACACCAACATCAAAACCTCATCCCCACTGTAAAACATGGCGGAGGGAGCATCATGGTTTGGGGCTGCTTTGCTGCCTCAGGGCCTGGACGGATTGTTTTCATTGATAGGAAAATGAAATCCAGAGTTTATCAAGACATTTTGAAGGAAAACGTACGACCATCTGTCCGCCAACTGAAGCTCCGCAGAGGATGGGTGATGCAACAGGACAATGACCCAAAGCATACAAGTAATTCAACAAAACAATGGCTGCAACAGCACAAAATACGCCTTCTGGAGTGGCCCAGTCTGAGTCCTGACCTCAACCCGATTGAAATGCTGTGGCATGACCTTAAGAGAGCGATTCACACCAGACATCCCAAGAATATTGCTACACTGAAACAGTTTTGTGAAGAGGACTGGTCCAAAATTACTCCAGATCGTTGTGCAGGTCTGATCTGCAACTACAGGAAACGTTTGGTTAAGGATATTGCTGCCAAAGGAGGGTCAACCAGTTATTAAGTCCAAAGGTTCACATACTTTTTCCTCCCTGCACTGTTAATGTTTTCATCTTATGTGCAATTAAACCATGGCAACATCTAATGTTTGTGTAGTATTATGTTCAGCAGACTGTGTTCTTCTATTGTTTTGACTTAGATGACGTTCAGAGCACATTTTATGCCAAATTCATGCAAAACTCCACGTAATCCCAAGGGGTTCACATACTTTTTCTTGCAACTGTACATACACAGACTAGGGACAATTTAGACAGGATCCAATTCACCTACCAGCATGTCTTTGGAGTGTGGGAGGAAACTGGAATACCTGGAGGAAACCCACGCAGGCACAGGGAGAACATGCAAACTCCAGGCAGGTGGTGCTGTGGTTGGGATTTGAACCGACAACCCTAGTACTGCCAGGTGGAAGTGCTGACCATTTAGCCACTGTGCTGACTTTAAAGGCTTAATTAGTACCACGAAAGTATTTAAAAAAGTACAAACTTTTTATTTGTCCAAAAACGGTTATAACACATAGACATACATTACAATACATTATTCAGAGTCATAGTACAGCATCAAAATTAGAATATGAAATTACATGATAAGGATACCCAGTATGACTGTGTTTGACTAGCCATACAAAATCTATATTAGGATTTCACCATTAGTATACACAACTGCAGAGATATTATTCTAATTCACCCAACACGTTACGGAGTGACTTCACTCCTTCCTCAGGGAAAAGAGAAGAACTCTGTATATGGATGACATCATCTACAAGATCAAACATATATTTGTTTGGAACATTTCTCATATCCACCACAACATTTAACACCTTTCAATCTGTAGATATACTTACAATACAAAAAAGTACAAAAGGAATGGTTGATTCAAAGACATAATGCTTCAAAATACCGCCTCGTGGTTCTAAAGGTATAACATTTTTTGCATTAAAGCAACAGTAAAGGCAAGTTTAAAAAAAAAAATAACATGTCATACTTACCTACTGTGTACAGTGGTTTTGCACAGAACAGCCCTAATCCTCCTCTTTTTGGGTTCCTCATCGGCACTCCTGGCCCCTCCCTCCTGCTAAGTTCCCCCATAGCAAGCAGCTTCAGATATGGTCACCCAAGCAGGCTCGCTCCTGAGCCTCTGCTCTGTATTTCTATTCACGCACAAAGCCATGATTCAGCCCCACCCCCCTCTCCTCATTGGCTCACTGGCCGTGATTGATAGCAGAGGGAGCCAATGGCTGCTGTCTCAGTGCATATCTTTGAACCGTGATAGGGCTCAGGTAGGTATTAGGGGGGGCTGGGGGGTTGCTGCACACAGAAGGTTTTCTACCTCCATGCCTAGAATGGAGCAAGGAGTGCTGGTGGGGACCCAAAAAGGGGACCACTGCACAGAGCAGGTAGGTATAGACATGTTTGTTATTTAATAAAAAAAGCTTTAATGTCACTTTAAAGTAAAAAAATGTTCTACCACTTTCTGTACACTCCCCCTTTCTTAATACTTAATACATTTGAATTCTAATTTATTTTATTCGAAATTCAAATTTCGGAAGACAGTTATATTCTTTCTGAACTATTCTATTCTATTGTTTTTCTATTCTATTCTATTCTCTTATTTTCTATTCTTTTCTACTCTATTCAAATTTTTTCTATTACAAATTCAAATTTCAGAAGGCGGTTATATTGCTCCTATTGTGTTTTTCTATTCTATTCTACTCTATTCGAATTTGAATTTATTCTATTTGAAATTAGAATTTTGGAAGACAGTTGTATTATATTCTATTGTTGTTTTCTGTTCTTTTTTTTTCTATTCTATTCTTTTCTATTTTATTCCAATCTATTTTGTTCGACATGTGATTTTGGAAGACAGTTATATTATTTCTATTGTATTCTATTCTTTTAGTTTTTTCTATTATTTTCTATTCTATTCTTTTCTATTCTATTCTTTTCTATTCTTTTTCTATTCTATTTTAATCTATTCTATTCTAATTCAAATTTATTCTGTTTGAAATATAAATTTCGGAAGTCAGTTACAGTGAATATAAAAAGTCTACACATCCCTGTTAAAATGTCAGGTTTCTGTGATGTAAAAAAACGAGACAAAGATAAATCATTTCAGAACTTTTTCCACCTTTAATGTGACCTATAAACTGTATACCTCAGTTGAAAAACAAACGGAAATCTTTTAGGGGGGGAAGTAAGCATAAAAAAACTAAAATAATGTGATTGCATAAGTGTGCACACCCTCTTATAACTGGGGATGTTCAGAATTAAGCAATCACATTGAAAATCATGTTAAATAGGAGTCAGTACACACCTGCCATCCTTTAAAGTGCCTCTGATTAACCTCAGCTGTTCTAGTAGGTCTTTCCTGACATTTTTCTTAGTTGCATCCTACAGCAAAAGCCATGGTCCACAGAGAGCTTCCAAAGCATTAGAGGGATCTCACTGTTAAAAGGTATCAGTCAGGGTACAAAAGAATTTCCAAGGCATTAGATACACCATGGAACACAGTGAAGACAGTCATCATCAAGTGGAGAAAATATCTTGCAACAGTAACTTTACCAAGAACTTGATGTCCATCCAAAATTGATGAAAAGATTAGAAGAAAACTGGTCTGGGAGGCTGCCAAGAGGCATACAGCAACATTAAAGGAGCTGCAGGAATATCTGGCAAGTACTGGCTGTGTGGTACATGTGACAACGATCTTCCGTATTCTTCATATGTCTGAGCTATGTGGTAGAGTGGCAAGACAGAAGCCTTTTCTTTCGAAGAAAAACATTCAAGCCCTGCCTAAATTTGCAAAACACATCTGAAGTCTCCCAAAAGCATGTGGGAAAATGTGCTATGGTCGGATGAAACCAAGGTTGAACTTTTTTGGCCATAATTCCAAAAGATATGTTTGGCGCAAAAACAACACTGCACATCACCAAAAGAACACCATACCCACCGTAAAGCATGGTGGTGGCAGCATCACGCTTTGGGGTTGTTTTACTTCAGCTGGAACTGGGACCTTAGTCAAGGTAGAGGGAATTATGAACAGTTCCAAATACCAGTCAATATTGGCACAAAACTTTTAGGCTTCTGCTAGAAAGCTGAACATGAAGAGGAACTTCATCTTTCAGCATGACAACGACACAAAGCATACATCCAAATCAACAAAGGAATGGGTTCACCAGAAGAAGATTCAAGTTTTGGAATGGCCCAGCCAGAGCCCAGACCTGAATCTAATCGAAAATCTGTGGGGTGAGCTGAAGAGGGCTGTGCACAGGAGATGCCCTCGCAATCTGACAGATTTGGAGTGTTTTTGTAAGGAAGAGTGGGCAAATATTGCCAAGTTAAGATGTGCCATGCTGATAGACTCATACCCAAAAAGACCGAGTGCTGGAATCACATCAAAAGGTGTTTCAACAAAGTATTAGTTTAAAGGTGTGCACCTTTTTACTTCCCTCCACCAAAAAGATTTCAGTTTGTTATTCAACTGAGTTGTACAGTTTATAGGTCACATTACAGGTGGAAAAAGTTCTGAAATAATTTATCTTTGTCTCATTTTTTTTTTTACATCACAGAAACCTGATATTTTAACAGGGGTGTGTAGACATATTATATCCACTGTATAATCTTTCTATTTGATTATATTCTATTGTTTTTTTACTATTTTATTCTATTCTTTTCTATTCTATTCTTTTTATACGCTATTCTGTTCTATTCTTTTATATTGTATCCTATTCTTTTATATTCTGTTCTATTATTGTCTATTATTTTCTATTCTACTCTGTTCTTTTATGCTCTATTCTTTTTTTATTCAAATTTTATTCGAATTCGGAATTAAATCATTAATTTGGATTTGTTACTAATATAATTCAGAAATTTGGAGACATCTAAATGTCCGAATAACAATTCGAATTCAGGTCAAAATGAAAGGCACATGTCTATGAGACGGCAATCTGCATATCAATACCTGATTGGTGCCAGAAGTAAACACAGCACTTATTTGATTGTTGCTTAGCTCAGGCACTAGAGGAAACTGGCTTGCCCTCTGTAGTGGGCATTTTGGGGGAACCAGTTTTTAATTGGACACCGGACTCTCCCAAGATTTGGGCAACTATTTTGGATCCAGGGAGGCTATATATGGCCCCTGCTGGGTCAGTCTGGTGCACCCTGAAATGTGGAGAATGGAAGATAGGGTCAGGTACATATTGGCTAGGCACAGATAGGCTTCTGTGGAGGAGGGCTAGATTAGGAACGCCCCAGGGCAAAGCCTGAACACTGCTTGGGGTTCTGGTAGGACCCTGTTGCAAGCCTGTTTCTTGACTGACACATTTATGTGCCTAACAAAGGTCAGCCCAGCACCCTACTTAGAGGCCCACTGAGTAAGCCTAAGGCTGGCCATACATTATACAATTTTTTTGAGAATTTTGGTTTAGATTTACCAAAAACCATATAATAGGAGGTCAAACCTAAACAACACTTTCAATTGTATCCAATTAGGCAGGCCCTTGCACTACATAGTTGAAGGTAAATCTAAAGGAAATTGGGCAGAAATTGTAATAAAATTGTTTAATGTATGGCCAGCCTAAGAGGACCTGCCTTAAGGGACAATCCTTAAGCATGATACGTAAGTAACTTCTGCCTACTGACTGCCATGTTACAGAACTGTGAAGTGCCTTATTGTACATCAAAAGTACTTAGGATTGATAATGCATTGCTGTGCTCATCATGATTCATTACATAAAACCATAAAAAGATGTCTTGCTTGGCCCTCTAATTCACTTAAACTCCATTAGCCCCACCAAACAACAGACAACAAAATCTCTCTACCTACGTAGTTTAGCAATGTTTTGATGACAATGAATTTTTGAATAAAAAGGTTGTAAGCAGGTGTACCTGCTAGTCTGCTACTAGGTGGCTTTGTGCCAGAATAGTGTCTGGTTACAGCAGACAGTGTCATCAGGTGCTAGCCCCTTTAAAAAGAGCCCTCCTGCAGTGATGTCATGGGTAAGGCAGCACCCACATATAAGACAAATTGGGAGGAGCCCTAGTTGGGACATGGGAGCCAAACACACCCCACACCAGGACCAATGTAATCAGCGTGTGAAGGCCCTGGATAGGGCTGAAGACTGGGGATGAGTAGACCTGCACCCAGGAGAGCTAGCTGTAGACTTCCTGATGTTTATGGAGGTATTGGCTAGGTCAGGTTGCAAAAGGCCTTTAAGGCCAAACCAAGAGTTCCGTGGGTGAGGCTATTCCCCTGGAGCTTCCCGGGAGAGGTGTACCTGTGGAGGAGGTGTCCACAAAGAGCCCAGGCCTGTGAGCACTAATGACCCTGGGATGGAAATAGACTGTTAGCAGGTGAACTCTTAAAGTGCTTCAAATGCTTTCACATGTGACTGCTGCGGACCATCCACATCCATGTAATGTCAAATAACCCCAGAATATACAGTATGTCGATGTGATGCAATTGTTATGCCATTTCCTGTGTAACATCAGTAAAGTGCAGTGATTCTATTCATGTGTGGACATTCCTTCTTTGGGATATAAAGGCCAATGGCTGGGAATGCCGCATGGAGGCCTCAGGCATGGAGTGGGCACAATATGGCAGAGGGTTCGACCTCAGCAGGTGGGATAGTATTCTTGGAAAAGGTCTGGGGCAGGGCTTGAACTTTGGCACCAATATTTAGCTGATCACAGAGCTCCTGTTACAGGGCTTCCTCATAAAGGGGTGTCTAGGGCAACATTGAGAGCCTTAGTGCCCAACATATGGCCCTTTGGCACATTCTGTGCAGCCCTTGGGCCCCCTGCAGTCATGTATCTTTGTTTCCCTATTGCCCTGTTATAGCAGTGATTTCCACAGTCTCTGACCATCTCTTCTATCATGTCCACAGTCTCTGAACATCTCCTGTATCATGCCCATAGTCTTTGACTATATCCTGTTGTGTATTTACTGTTTCTGACAGTGAATATTCACATAATTTTATGTGTGGCCCTTTGATGATGTCAGCGGCCACACTTGGGGCTCTCCATATTAGGAAAGTTGATAACACTGCTATAGAGGCTGTGTTACGCACCTGATTGGGGACTGAAATGACTGTATCTCCAGCCAAGGTCCTACTGAAGGTGGGACAGGAGGAACACAGTGGCAACAGGTGCTGATAGAAGTGCTTACAGTAGGAGAGGCAATCCCGGAAAAGCTTGTAGAACATCAGGTCAGGAACAGTAGCTGTCCACGAAATTCAGCCGAGGTTAAAGGTGCACTTCATATGTGCTGCAGGTTCCAGATGAGTAGCTTGTCAGAGCTCCCAGCAGTCTTGAGCAATGTTGGTACAGCTGACCACTGGGGAGGTACTTGAACAGGACTGACAACTCATTGGGCCCCTGGGCAATAGGGGATCATGGGGCCCCTGTGTCCTTGCCCAAACTCAAAAAAGCCTCTGAAAAAGGTACCAGGGGCATCTCATGGGGCCCCCTACTGACCCCGGGCCCTCGGGCAGTGCCCGAGTTTCCAAATGGTCAGTCCGCCCCTGCTCCAGAGAACTCCAGAGTGCTTTACACCAGTGTTTTTCAACCTTTTTTGTGCAAAGGCACACTTTTTTCATGAAAAAAATCACGAGGCACACCACCATTAGAAAATGTTAAAAAAAATTACCTCTGTGCCTATATTGACTATATATAAAGTAATTCTCTTGAATAGTAATCAAACACAAAGAAATTATTTTATAATTATTTCATCCCCCCATATAGTATTTCATCCCTCATACAGTAATTCATCCCTCATATAGTAATTCATCCCCCATATAGTATTTCATCCCTCATATAGTATTTCATCCCCCCATATAGTATTTCATCCCTCATATAGTAATTCATCCCCCCATATAGTATTTCATCCCCCCATATAGTATTTCATCCCCCCATATAGTATTTCATCCCTCATATAGTAATTCATCCCTGATATAGTAATTCATCCCCCATATAGTATTTCATCCCCCCATATAGTATTTCATCCCTCATAAAGTAATTCATCCCTCATATAGTATTTCATCCCCCACAGTACTATTCCCCCCCCCCCCTTCTAGTAAGCCAAGTCCCCCGTGTCAATTCACTTACCTTTTGCGTTCCTCTCGCTGTCTTCCCGCGCCGTTCGGGTCTTCAGGGCGGACTGTGAGAGGAGCCTAGCTCCCCTCCCCTCACGTTCGGCACGCTGCCCCGCCTACACACATCCTGACAGCCACATCCGCAAGCCGGATTAAAAGGTCCGCGCGGACTTTTGGGGCTGCCAACCGAGAGGAGGCAGGGGAGCGGCCGACCGAGAGGAGGGAGGGGAGCAGGCGCCCGGCACACAGAAGAGCCGCATTAGACTGGGTAAAGAGCCGCATGTGGCTCGCGAGCCGCGGCTTGCCGACCACTGAATCATTAGATTCTAATGATTGGTCTATTTGTGAGCCGAAGCCACATGTTACAGATGAAATTGGAATTTTTCCCACGGCACACCAGACAATATCTCACGGCACACTAGTGTGCCGCGGCACAGTGGTTGAAAAACGCTGCTTTACACCACTGCATCTGACGCTTTGGATTGCACTTGGTGATGTAGGGCTTGGATGCAGCTGCTCAACCATGGAAACCCATTCCATGAAGCTCTCTATGCACTGTTGTTGTGCTAATCTGAAGACCACATGAAGTTTGGAGGTCTTTAGGTATGGACTCTGCAGACAGTTGGCGACTTCTGCGCACTGTGCGCTTCAGCATGCACTGACCCCGCTCTGTCATTTTACATGTTCTACCACTTGGTGGCTGAGTTGCTGTTGTTCCCAGTTGCTTCCACTTTGTTATAATCCCATGAATATTAGTAGGAAGGAAATGTCACGGATGGACTTATTGCACAGGTGGCAACCTATCACGGTACCATGCATGAATTCCCTGAACTCCTGAGAGCGACCCATTCTTTCACAAATGTTTGTAGAAGCAGTCTGCATGCCTAGGTGCTTGATTTTATATACCTGTGGCCATGGAGGTGATTGGAACACCTGAATCCAATGATTTGGAGGGCTGGCCCAATACTTTTGGAAATATAGTGTATGTAATAACCTATAACAAAGCACACAGGCTGCTCTGGAGACACCACACCCCATTCCATCAAGAACTGTAACAGCTAAATAATCAGTCATTGCTTCTTAACATATAAATCACACCCACTAAAAGCCACATAACAAGAAACCACCCACAGAATGTTCAGCACCAGAAGTGGAAAAGGCAACGAGTCATAAGAGGCGGTGATGAAATTTTAATTAAAGTGTAGCTGAACAGAAATGTTATATATTGCTAGTTGCCCGTCCTTAGGTGTGGTGACTGCATTCATTCTTTTTTAGGCTAAGCACATTTGCTGCAAATACAGGAAAATATCTGTTGGTTTTCATAGAAATTCTGGTGTCCTTGTAACTTCCCATGCCCTGAAAAGAAATCTCGAACCATGTTATCAACCTTCCCAATTCTCTTGTGTGAGCTACTGAACACCTCCCAGCTATGCTATAGAGGTGAGGGAAAGGGGAGATGTTTGTAATCCAAAATCAGGAGAACAGCTTAGGACTCAATCGACACAGAACAGAGAGTGACCATTGTCTTACTAGCAGGATGACCAAGTATAAATAAAGGAAAAATCCTGACATAAGTTAACTTGTATACCCACCACATATAAAGACTAGTAAGCTGTTGTACATTACATTTTTGTTTTTGGATTACATGCACTTTAACTGCTTTCATTTTTATTCTTTTTATGCTGAGCCAAAATATCTTCAATGCTATCAAAACAAATGGTATAGGAATATCGCTGTATATCATCGCTGAACCCTTGAAGACCTATTTCTTGTAACATAATTACAGAGCATAATTACAATCCCACAACAGTACAATCAGTCTGTATATGCAGTAAAGCATGCTTGTTATACTCACTGTGGAGCCTAAAGGGTTAATCCTCTTGATTGTGTAAAAAGGCTGTTTGATCCTGACTTCCCTGATCCTCCCCTTCTTTCATTGCCCCCTCTTATCTCCTGATAAGATATATTATGTGGAGACACTCTGAGCATGCTCAGTTTGGTGTGTATTGCTAGAGAGGTTTTTTTTGTTTTTTTTACTTGCACGTGATCAGCACAGGGCCAGTCAGCACTGTCCAGACAGAGGGTCAGGAGTTCTGCATCCTCCTAGAGCAGAAAGAAAACTCCTCCTACAAGCTTTAAGTGGTGCTCTGATGGACACTGATAGAAGTCACAAGACTGCTATATACTGCTGATGAGAAAAGGTATTTAGCAGTTTATATTTACTAAAATAATCGCATTTCCATGTTCTTTGTACTGTGGGAGACCAGATATAGTGAATGCAGGGTCTGGGGAGACCAGATATAGTGAATGCGGGGTCCAGGGAGAGAGGATATAGTGAATGCAGGGTCCAGGGAGAGCGGATATAGTGAATGCAGGGTGCGGGAGACCAGATATAGTGAATGCAGGGTCCTGGGAGCCCAGAGATAGTGAATGCAGGGTCCAGGGAGACCAGACATAGTGAATGCAGGGTTCTGGGAGACTAGATATAGTGAATGTAGGGTCCTGGGAGACCAGATATAGTGAATGCAGGGTCCTGGGAGACCAGATATAGTGAATGCAGGGTCCTGGGAGACCAGATATAGTGAATGCAGAGTCCTGGGAGACCAGACATAGTGAATGCAGGGTCCTGGGAGACCAGACATAGTGAATGTAGGGTCCTGGGAGACCAGACATAGTGAATGTAGGGTCCTGGGAGACCAGATATAGTGAATGCAGGGTCCTGGGAGACCAGATATAGTGAATGCAGGGTCCTGGGAGACCAGATATAGTGAATGCAGGGTCCTGGGAAACCAGATATAGTGAATGCAGGGTCCTGGGAGACCAGATATAGTGAATGCAGGGTCCGGGGAGACCAGATATAGTGAATGCAGGGTCCGGGGAGACCAGATATAGTGAATGCAGGGTCCGGGGAGACCAGATATAGTGAATGCAGGGTCCGGGGAGACCAGACATAGTGAATGCAGGGTCCGGGGAGACCAGATATAGTGAATGCAGGGTCCGGGGAGACCAGATATAGTGAATGCAGGGTCTGGGTCTAGTAACAGTTTAAAGTGACACTAAATTATATCTTATTTTCCAAAAATAATCCATACACATTCACTACTTAAAGGCGCTCACTTCCCTTTGTTTGTAATAGGCAGAGCATGTTAGTTGTGGTCATGTACACAGCTCTAGGCACACTACAAATCCCATAGTCCAGTGGTCTCCAAACTGCGGCCCAGGGGCCAGGTGCGGCCCTTTGGCTGCTTTAATCTGGCTCTTGGGGCACTATTTAATTTATTATTATTTATTTATTATTTCCAGCAAGTGATACAAATGCTGGGTCACAGTTCCTCCCAATGATCCCAACAATGAGCTCAGTGACACCAGTGATGGGGCACAATTCCTCCCAATGACAACAGTGATGGGGCACATTTCTTCCCAATAACAACAGTGATGGGGCACAATTCCTCCCAATGATGCCAGTGATGGGGCAAAATTCCTTCCAATGACATGGCACAATTCCTATCAATGACACCAACGATGGGGCAAAATTTCTGCCAATGACACCATTGATGGGATACAGTTCCTACCAATGACACCAATGATGGGGCACAATTTCTACCAATGATGGGGCACAATTCTTCCCAATGACACCAACGATGGGGCTTTGTTTACTCCAATTGATCCCGGGGATATTTTCCTGCTTTCGATGGCCAAAGTCTGGTCCCCTTAAAGTCTGAAGACCAGTAAACTGGCCCTTTATTTATAAAGTTTGGAGACTCCTGCCATAGTCCATATTCCATCTCAGAAGCGAGAAAGGGAGGGTGGCTATGTTCCTGCATACAGCAGAACCATGGAGAATGAACAGGAACTCAAATCACAGCAGCAAAAAGAGGAATTTGGGGATATGGAATAGGCTGAGCAATAGAAGGGACTTATTTTGAGTTAGGAACACACTGTTTTATATTTTGTTTTATCCAGAGATTAATGTGAATTCAACACTTTATCACTATTTTGACAGCTGCTTTTACGCTGCCTTTTTTTAAGTGTAAAGGTTTGTAATGCTCAACTGCAAAGAAACACTCAAAATAAACCAGATCTCCCTTCGGGAACTGACCCCCTGTCAGCACACATCGGTCATCACTCACAGCCATTGGCTGCAAACACTGATCAGATACCGATTGAATGCTGGTTTTCCAGTAAGCTCATTCGACAGAAGCTGGCTGTGAGATTGGCTTCTGTCAAACAAGATACAAGGACCAAATGTTGCTGTATCTACCATACCGACTGATTTTGAGTGATATTCGGCCCATGTGTATAAGACGTTACCTGTTTAAAGGCTACCATGCCCAGATGCCAGTTCCAGAGAACACTGACAAACACAGGTCCAATCTAGGGGTGTCTTTTTTTGGAGTTTTATTGAAGTACTTGAATTAGAGGACAGATTCTAAAGTCCTTCAGTAGCAGCTTTACGTATTGCTGGAGGTAGAGGGGACAGCCAGCTAATCTGAGACTCTGTAAGAGCAGTCACCTCTGGTGTCTTACCCTTGTAGAAGATGCACATCTGAAACTCTAGACAAAAACTCCTCATAATGTCCACATGGCCACACTAAACACACTATTTGCACTGTACACCCCTGAAGAAGCCTTGTTTTAAGGCGAAACATGTTGGGTTAAGGGATTTTTGTGGGTTTTAATTTTTTTCTTAATTTTTTTTTTTATTTTTTATTATGGACACTTATTGGGGCAATCTGGATTTAGTTGTTGAAGCAAAAGGGAGATTATTGTGGACTGTGGATTGATAGAAGCGCATTCTTTTCCCACTCCGGAAGGGTACTGTGATATATTTGATTTTGATGGGCAGCTAAGCCTTGTAGTAACCACAGTAACCCTCAGTATCAATCCATGCCATTGGGTTGTGGTATGTGGCAAGGATACTAACCCTATCCTATACACATCTCCATTTAGACAGAAAAATTGACCAATGGCAGCTAAACACACACTTGTTGTATGGTTGTTATCCCCCTATAGTGAAACAACTTGTATATCTGTTTCATTATTTTGTATTTTTGCACTAATTCTACATTACCCTATAAGGTTATATGCACCTGGCATCCTTATGACTTCCTTTTATTTTTTACATTATGAGTTTTACACAGTGTATGAAGTTTTAGGTCATAGTGTGTATGATGCATGGGTACACCATACCCATGCTGTTGTTTCTCTATTAATATTTCCCACAAAAAAAAACAGTCTTACAGAATAAGTATACATCAGGTATCTTTGTGTTTGTTCTCATGTATAGAGCATTTTCATTCAAGACACAGTGCAAGTGGTGGCATCAGTGTTGACTTTGGTTGCACAAACCCTCTTTGGGAAAACGCTAAACACTTTCAGATGTGTTCTTCATTGATTATTACATCTGACATGGCATCCATTAAAAACTTAATTAATGTGAGTAAGCTGCAGAAGGGATCAGTGTTCTATGTGCAAGGCAGTAATTTGACTTCTCTATTTTTTTCAATGTCTGTTATTTTTGTAAGCATCATAAAAAATGGAATACTTATATATAATATTATGGAGTTCCAACCAATAAAGACATGTTTCTATTTTGGGTTGAGGAAGGTTCCTTCCTTTTTCTTGAGTCACAGGCTCTACTTTATTTAAAACTGAAAAACAAGCCTTTAAGTTCACTCAGGGACAACAACCTACATTCTCAAGAATTGTCTTTTTCAACCATGCACTACTCATACATGATCATCCACCCCACTACAGAAAGTTTACTTGTTGATGGTAATCTAGCAGTTTGGTAACAATCAAACTGCAATAATTTCAGTTTGAATCATGATATTCCATCTCTCTACCAATAACTAAAACACAAGAAATAGGGGCGGAGCCTGACTATGGCGGCGGCGGAGAGCTCGTGGTAGGAGCTCTCCCGCACATGATATTCCTGATCCTTTTATAGAGTCTTCAAATGCCTGAAGGATATGTCCAACTTTTAGGGCTTTGATTTCCAAGAAGCTCTTCTTTGACAAAAACTCCCATAAACCTGCGTACAATTCCAATTCCTGTTGTACAAAGTTAAGTATCTTTCAGTGCCTCTGTAGTATCCTCCACTGACATCACAGTTTTGATGGTGGCCAGCCATCGCCTACACCAGTCACATGCCATCCCAACCAGTAATTGTTTGGGGAACTCAGAGAGAGTCTGACACAAGAACTAATCACTGATTAATTTTATTTTATGCCAATGTAGCCATATACAGAAAATGTATTAAACGGCACAGGATATAGAAATGTTATATTACTCATCTTTTAGTGGATTCTCCATAAGATATATGAAAGGTGAAACCGGAAACACAGCTATCATGGATGGCAGGGGACCTTCATGCTAACTACCGAAAGGCTGATTGAACACTGCACAATCCAACCAGAAATTTTCTTTGGAGTTTAATATACTCTGTTTAAAAGGTTACCTTCTGAACTGATACCGCAGGAGAAGACGACAGGCCACTGTTAGAAGACTCATGGACACCAACAACTGGCACAGTAGACTAAACAAATGATTGCACCAGCATCTAGGTATCCTTCATTTTATTAAGAAAACATATAAACTTTATATTACAAAGCATAAAAAAATTGAACATGCAACTTCCTAGAGCAGAACCGCATGTACATATTACAACCATCCCGATTGTCCATATGGCCTTATCATCTTCTAGAGCTAGCTTCAGTCAAGTGAAGAAGTAGAAAGTGCCAAAAGTCCTTTAGGAATCCTAAATATGTAGTTGGTAACAAAAAAAAGTGTGTCCAGCTTAATAACTGATAAAAGAGACACCCAACTTATCATAAAAAAGTAAAAAAAACTTACTTCATACAATAATACAATGTACAAAAAGAATAAAAATGCATACACCTTATCCAGACAAACTGGATATCAATACATTTACTTAACCTTGTAGACTGTATTTCATTTAATTGAATTTGAGCTCTTCTTTTGAAGTCTTTGGGGTATTTACAGTGATTTTATTTTAGATTGGAGAGGCCTTTATTCCCTTTCCATGTTTGTCACATTTCTAAATCCAAAAAACATATTCAGTAAGTTTGTGGAAATTTGTTTTGTTTGCAAACCTGTATCTAACGTTTAGGCGCAAACCTGTGTCTAAAGTGTAACTCTCACCCAGTCATTTCTCTTATCAATGCACATTTTTCCACACCAAGACAGTGCTATACCGAATGTATATATGTTATTCAGCGTTCTTCATTTTTTTTTGGTTGAGTTACGTTAAAATACACACATAACTTGACAAGGTCAACCCATTAAACTTGAACTTGGTTCACAATGGAAGCAGGTTTTGGCTCCATAATTATTCTTTAACAGCAGAATCTCCAGATCAAAAATCATAGCGGATTCACCGGTGATCATTGGCGATTAACGTCTGAAGACATTTAAGGAAATCGGCAGATGCAGACCTGAGCAATTCTAATTTGTCGTAATTTGTAGACAAATCTTGACTTCTTACACTTGGAAGTTTTGTATAAGACTGACACTTCTTTGTAGAATGGCACACTGACCATCGAGTTGGCTTTGGATGAAACACAGCCTTTGCACAGACAGTAGGCCTCAACAATCGATTGAGGATATCTGTTCAAGTCTTCATTGATTCTAAATAGGAAGGGAAAAGTAGGTGAGAGACTGTCAAATGTAAATTTTTTTGTCCCAAGTAACAGTAAAAAAATTACATTAATATTTTTTGGTCTGAAAACTATACAATTATAGTAGATGTGTAGTCATAAAGATATGTGTAGTCAAATACTGTATATATACACTAACCGGCCACTTTATTAGGTTCAGCTGTTCAATTGCTTGGTAACACAAATTGCAAATCAGTCAATCACATGGCAGCAACTCAGTGCATTTAGGCATCTAGACATGGTGAACATGACTTTCTAAAGTTCAAACCAAGCATCAGAATAGGGAAGAAAGGGGATTTAAGTGACTTTGAACATGGCATGGTTGTTGGTGCCAGATGGGCTGGTCTGAGTATTTCAAAATCTACTGATCTACTGGGATTTTCACACACTACCATCTCTAGGCTTTACAGAGAATGGTCCAAAAGGGAGAAAATATCCAGGGAGCTGCAGTCGTGTGGACGAAAATGCCTTGTTGAAGTCAGAGGAGAATGGGCAGACTGCTTTCATACGATAGAAAGGCAACAGTAACTCATGTCAATATGGATCAAAATCTCTGAGGAATGTTTCCAACACTTTGTTGGATCTATGCCACAAAGACCTAAGGCAGTTCTGAAGACAAAAGGTATCCAACCTGGTACTAGCAAGGTGTACCTAATAAAGTGGCTGGTGAGTGTAGAGCTTGTCCACACTATGGATATGTTCACACCAGGCCTTTGCTTGGTGCCATGAAGTGAGATTCATTTTGAATGGGACCCCAATTCACTGCAGAGCACCACAACACACAGTGTGCATTGTATTGCGGCATGCAAAATTGCAACCTGATTTAATTTTCATTTGTTTAGATGCTTTTGAACACATTCACAAAAATGCATGCATTGAGGTGCACTGTGTTGCAATGTGAATCAGCCATGTTAATAGTAAAAAGATACCTGTTGCTCCTGCCAGAAAGACAGGCTGTACCTAACTTCCATCCATGGATGGAGTCTATTGAGCCTCAATTAGTCTGTTATTAGCTCTGCCCAGTTTAGCTCTGTGAATTACAGAATTCTTCAGTCCCTTTGTTACAGAGATCAAGAACAGAGAAGGTGCTCCTACATAAAAACTCCCCATAAAAATAATTTCGCTGTAGGTAGGTTATTTCTTTGAAGAGTCATTTCAAGGTCTCCAAGCATGTCAACAGAAGGACTTAAGAGGAAGAGATTCTTTTACCTGTAGGACCAAGGAGAAATACTTCTGTCCTGCATCAGCTCAGATGAGATATTGATGCTGAAAGGGCATTTCTTCATCTTAATGTCAGGTACATTGTCTTGTCTAGTGAGGAGCAGGGAATCAGGTGCCAGCCTTAGAAGCTTGTTCTTCAAATTTTCCTCAGAGGGGAATTTGCATTTGTGGTTGTGTTTTCCTTCACATTCCATATACATCAAGATGAAGATCAAAGCCAGCAACAGCTTCATCTGTAAAAAGATAGCACAGGACAGGTCAAATATAATCATTCAAATGATACAGAAACAAAAAAGACTTTTTGGAAATATATTTCGGCACAAATAACCCAACTTTCATTACTACATGCCAAAGAAGATACTCCACTGTGGGGTTAACTTAAAAACTCATTTTCCTTACCCATTCCAATCATTTTTATGGATTCCTTCCAAACATAGACCGTAAAAACCTGAGCCTTTTGCTATTACATAATTTAAAAATATGGGATTCTTACAAATATGCCAATGAATTCATATCTCTTTGGCTTCCACACCAAATTTTTAATAGCGCCCTATGAAAACTCCACTACTTTAAAATGTTGGACCATCAATACTTTTTTATAATTATACAATATAGTCTCAGAACTTCTCATATAATTCTTTGGGTAAAACCTCAAGACTTATATATTGCTCCTTATAAAGAGTTTTATAGATGTACAAAAAGACTTCTTATACAAAAACCTCTCAAGATCAGAAAAAGCTTAGCAACAATTTCAACATGTTCTACTAAAGAAATGCTGTAGAGGGAGCATATAGAATGGTGATGCGTTGGTATGTGATGCCAGGCAGATTAACTCACTTTACCCCAAATTATTCCAATATTTGCTTTTGGGGATGTGATGAGATTGGAAATATGAACCACATGGTGGTCTTGCTCTGTATTGAACAGATTTTGCAAGCACATTTTTTATTTAATAGCTACTGTTTTTCAACAATAACTGCATTAAATGCATTAGTAGCCCTTTTGCATGGAAAAACAGGATGCAGATCTAGAACTAGTTTGACTTTTGTCTTTTTTCAACCAGACTAACTATGTAACACAACAGAAATTAGCTACCTCCTTCCTTCTTACATACAAACAATCTGTTGCTACAGCTTGGAAGTAACAGATTGGTCCATTTCTCTAAAGTGAAATTAAGATGAAATAATTTTGGGTAACTATAAACTTTCCAATATTTTATCTGACAAATTTTGGGAAATCCTGATTATTTATATGTGCATTTATTTTACATTTAATATTGAATATACAATTCAGCTTTTAATAATGTTTATATGCTATATCTAGACTACAACTATTAAAAATTGATGTAATATAGTGTTATATTTTTCTAACATTTTGAAATGACTGTAACTGATATTTATATTATCTTTCTTTGTATAATATTGTTTCTGTTATGATATACTTTGGATATTTTATTTGTTGCTTAAAACTAAATACAAATTTATTGGAAAAAAATATATTTTTCACCAAATGTTTTTCCAGAGAAAACATCACAGACCTATTGCCCAGCATAACAGATAGTATAGATGTTGATATATCTTCTATCCTGCAGGTTTGCGCATGATTTTCTTTGACTGATGTAATAAAGAAGGTGTCATTCATAATTATACCAATCATATTGTGTTACATTTCTAAAAAAACAGACCTTATTGGTTCTAAGGGCATCAGTTTGCATTGGATTCATATTTATGCATTCTGATGTGTTTTTAGCTGTAGTTTTGATGTATGTCATGTTCAGTGGCGGACTGACAACTTATGGGGCCCCCCGGGCAATAGGGGATCATGGGGCCCCTGTGTCATCGCCCACACCCAAAAAAGCCTATGAAAAAGCCAATGAAAGGTACCAGGGGTATCTCATGGGGCCCCCTACTGACCCCGGGCCCTCGGGCAGTGCCCGAGTTTCCAAATGCTCGAATGGTCAGTCCGCCCCTGGTCATGTTTGTTGGCATCTGTTGCCATTCCTATCTAAATCCCTTATAATGTACATCCATGGATGGAAAAACAATGCATATTAAATGGCAAAGGCAAAGCAATTAAATGGCAAACATTGTCCATGTACATGTGCTAAGTTGCCCTAAAACTCACACATTAAAACACAAAGGGGGAGATTTACTAAAACTGGAGCACTGAGAATCCGGTGCAGCTGTGCATGGTAGCCAATCAGCTTCTAGCTTCAGCTTGTTCAATTAAACTGTGATAATAATAGCTGGAAGCTGATTGGTTTCTATGTAGAGTTGCACCAGATTTTGCACTCTCAAGGTTTAGTAAATAACCTCCAAAGTGTGAATGGTCCCTTACTGTTAGAGCTCTTTCACATCAGCTAGCACACATTAAGATGTGCAAAACACGCACGTTGGTGAGCATACTGTTAAGTGTTCTTGCATGGCAAGACCACTTCCTGTTATCTAACATATATATTCTTATTATTATAGCCAAATTTACCACCCTAACTCCTCCCACAGTTTTTACACTACATAGACAGTAATATTCCGAAACGTGCGGATTGTTCCCGATTGGTGCGCTATTACTTTGTGGAACGTTCCGCCGAATGGTTCTCGAAATATCAGCGTTTTTGTGTTGAAATTGGTCCCATAGAAATGAATGGTGGAATGTTCAAAACTAGAGTGGGAGCTGACAAAACCTTTTCACAGTTACTCCAGCTACCCCAACCACACAACAGTTACTCAAGCCACTCCACCCAGTTACTCCGCCCACTCCAGTTGTAGACTACTGGTGGAGGAAAGAACACCACACAATTTCCCCAGAAATTGTAGCTTTTCTAGTTAAAATATGTCCTCTTTTTTTCAGTGCACATCAACACAGCACATTGGTGTGAACTTAATGCATAGGAAATACGGCAAATGGCCTTGTTCTTACATTGGGACAATGTTATCCAATGTTGCCCAATGCAGCTGGGGTGAACTAGTCCTTACGTGGAAAGGTAAGATTCAAATGAAGGGCTTTAAATAACCTGGAAATCCCTTTCAAAAAGGAATCTGTCAAGGAGTGGAAAACCTGTGTGAAAAGCTACACTTCTCTCTCTATCGTTGTTATGTAGGCATCGCTAATGCAGACCTGCAGGGAATTTGAAATGAAGCCTTGCAGTCAATAAAGCCTGGTTCACAATGTGTTTACTCTGAACTTTCCACAGCACACCATAATGAGCCTAAGCAGCACTTACAACCTGTCTCTTTTCTGAACAAAGGCCAAAGTCTTGGCAGGTAGTGCAATGGTGAGTCAATAAGTGATATAACTCTTTGCTATGCTGGAGGGTGGGGAAGGTACTGCCATTGTCTTCAGCCTTTTTTTTTTTAATTTGTGAAAATGAATAATGCTGCTCATCTTATTTGATAGAATCAGGAGAGGTAGAGGATATGAACACTGTGTCAGCCCCATACAGGCACAAGCCTATGGTTCCTGTAGGGCAAAGCAATAGGTTCACTTTAGAGTCAGCCCAATGCAGGTGCCTATAATGTTCTTCCCATTACTCTTCCACCATTCTGCTGGCCCACAGTAGGTAAGTAAAGAAAAACAGTTTAAGCTCTAAAGCTTTCTATACACTAATACGTTTTTGAACACGTGTTCGTATGAACATTTGTGCAAACATTCTCATCACTACATTCGATGACTTGATGAACATCATTTGAAAGTAGATCAAACCCTGTAGGAAAGTGTATGGCGCTGCTACAGGAAGCAAAAAGAAGTCACCCCACTGAAAGAGGAAATGGGAGCAGCATCCACAAGTATTCCAAAAACTTAATAGGGGTAATAGGGGTATGGACGCCGCTCAAACCAGTCCCAGGAGTCCGGTGCATATGAGATGGCCTCAGCGGCTGCTCTGGCCACACCCTGTGATGCGTCTTGCCCTGCCCACCGGGACTTCATCAAGTACTTATGAAGTGTTTCGTTTGAAAAGAGATGTATGCCCAAAGATCTTTTGTCCATACTTCTCTTCTGGGTCACAGGAGTGCAGGTATTTCTGGACTTCTGTGACCCAGATAACGCCAACAGCAGGCTAAAACCCACTGTGGGCTAACATCCCAGAACTGGTCCAGGCTCTGGAAGGATCTCAACAATATTGTCGGGATCCGCCAAGATGCTTGACCAGCAGCTGGCTCAACCTCACAGAGTGCCACAGAAAGTCTGAGCTAGCTGGATAAGCAGAATAGAGAGCCAATGACTGACAGCCACTGCTTTCTGCTCAGTGAAGACCAAGAACTGAGAGATCAGCGGTCATGTGATCATTCAGTTTGTGGTATTAGAGCTGACAGGGGACAGCTGCAGCATCGGATCAATGCTGCAGCGATGTAGATGAGAATGAATGTTTTTTTTTCTCAAATCCCACAATTCTTCTTTAACCTCTTCGCGCTGGGCGCACGCAAATGTGCGGCCTCCCGGCATCTGGGCCTTAACACCAAGCGGCTGCACATTTGCATGCAATTAAGAAAAACATGTGCTGAGAGTGCGCCCTGCATGCTCCCAGCACACATGTCCAGTACTCACGGAAAGGTCCCGATCGAAAGAGGAGATCGGGACCTTTCCGTGAGTGCCATGACAGCGAATCACGGCGGTCAGATGACCCTAAAAACCCGCCCCGCCTCCCGGCTTCTGAAACCCTTAAAGGGTCTGGAGGTGCCGGCACCAATGGGTTAACATTAAAATTTGGAGTTAATGAACTTTTCCGAATGAAAACCACATTCACAGTTTAAAATGTGTTCCTTCTAGAAAAATGTTTCATCCTGCTCCTTCGAATGTTCTCGTCAATTCGGTCGAAAACAACCTTGCAACCCATTGGAAAATCAAACAAATGTTCTTAATATGAAATTTTTAAAACAAAGATTATGACCAGTTTCAGTCACTCCAGTCTGAGCTTGCACAGGCTTAGGCCTGTATGGAGACACAATTAGAGAGAAGCAGGCTCACCTATCAAACAGATACAACAAAGTGGTATATATTAACAGACCAAAAGAGAGCAAAGAAGAAATTCATTTTTGGTAGATCTAGAGAAAGGCACTTCTCAATACGCCAGCACTCTCTCCCAGCTGAGGGTGAAACGGGTTGCATGTCTAAAGTGACCATCTCTGCTCAGTGTTTCACCACCAGAATTCCACAAAGGCTGTACGCTGAAGTCTATGTAAAAATTTTATTCAGTGAAAGCCAACATGCTAATAGTCCCTACCTGAGGTTACACCTGTCTGATGTTTCCATCAGAATGGGCTTAGCTGTAGAAACTGTTGATGATTGTTTTAAAAGTAAATTAAACCTCTAACTAGATGACATTTAGGTGTCCATTTATGAACCAGTGGTAATAGATCGCTGCTCAGTTCTCCTTCATTCTCGGAGAACACAGTTCTCCTGTGAATGCAGTTTATGAAGCAGTTCTCCGAACGAAGGGAGAACGGTCTCCAAACGCTGGAGAACGGTCTACAAACTCTGGAAAACGGCTGATTTTACTATAATCTCGCGAGATTACAGTAAAAGATCAGTTTACTAAACAGAGGTAAATTATCTCTGCTTAGTTTGCGGTCCTTCTGATTCTCCAGCTCTGGGCTGGAGAATTTGGAGGGAGAACACAGATATCCGGTGAAGGGCTGACATGATCTTCTGAGTGTCATAAACTGTGAATGACCAGAGAATAGCTGAGATCCGTTGAATCGCAGCTATTCTCTGTGTCATAAACGGACACCTATGTTTGCTGCACCGAGTATCAAAAACAACTGCTATGTTTTTTTTCTGCTAGAAAATATTGATTTCACATTTTTTGTCATCTTTATGGTACATCTCAGTGCTGATGGTTTCTTGTATCCTCTTTGCAGCCTCTTCTTGCCTACATGCCCTCCAGTGATAACTGCATGGCATCTCATAGGGCAAGTTTCCTGATGGTGACTTGGATAAGAAGAAAGGAGCGCCCAGTGTCCAGAGAAATGCAACTTCTGAAGTATGGCTCATAGACATTAATTAAAAAGTAGTAACACGTACATCAAGCCAATGTGTTTCAGGGGAATAGTATCCCCTTCTTCAGGGCTGTTGCTGTGTACCATTTAATGGGAACAATTCCCATGAATGGTTATATTCAATCAAGGTTTCAGAAATCAGAATGGCAGGATGCCGGCTTTGGCTGCACGGGCAGCAGTGAATGGACGATTTGCACCAAACTCTGATGGTGACAACAGTGAACCATGCCTGCATAATGTGTGTTGAAATGGCCACTTGTAGTGTCTATCGGAAGCCCAGGTGAAAACAATGAAGCAGATTTGAAAGAAACGGACAGAGCGTTGTCGCCCTATAACAGGGAGTATTCGAACGATGACCTTCATGGCAGGATTACCAGATCTCATTTTAATAAAATCTAAAGTTTTAACAATATTAAAGAGATTGAAAAGATTATATGAGATTTTAGTAAATGTGTTTGCATCTTCTTTAAAGACCATATCCTCATGGTGTGCAAATGATTTACTAATAGTCAACCTTTCTACAGCATTGCATTGCCATAAAAAGGTTGCACTGAGTTGAAGCTTGCTTTGTTTCAGTGTATTTTATGGAGGAAAAGTAAAAAGGTTAGACAGGGCAAAGGTTTTGTTCGCAATGTTTTTGTTTAGATTTTTTTCTATCACAACAATCGGCACTGGACGCTAGATTAGCACCAAATGCATGCCTTTAAATACACCTGTTTGTGGACAATTTCACTTAACACTTCTCTTTAAGCCTCAGGACTGTGACAGCTGGGTTTAAATTTAAACAAAAAACCCTTCACATTTCATGGAACTGGCCCATCCAGTTTCCACAAACATGTTGACATTTAATCTACTGCAGATAGGGGATCAAAAGCAGTTTTCTGAAATTAGCAACAAAGAATGCATGAAGTCTTAGGTATTAAAAGTTAAAAACATAAGAAAGCACAGAACGTGCTGGCCTTGCCAAATACCTATTGCTGTTTATTGAATATAAAATGTGAATAGCAACCACAAACATAAAAGAACAATGAGCATATTGAAACAATCACCCCACCACATCAATGGGAAGGATGGACCATCATTGGTCATCATCGGCTTCCAATCTCACCAACTGATCTCACTCTCTTGGGCCTGAAGCACTTTAGATTTTTATGACTGCCATGAACATGGATGTCGAACCCCCAGAGTAGATGACCCTGTAGATAGTCTACATATTCTGTTGGGCATTTCTGAATTATGTAGCATTGTTTTCATAATAAATGGAGGAAACCTAATTCTGGAGTACTGGTGACTATACATCTCCTTCTCTAATAGTTGCATGGCACCATCTCTTGCAGTCTCTAGTGGATCCATCACTAGAAATCAAAGGGCTCTATAACAAAATTTGGCAAAATTTGCACCCCCTTACATTGATAGTCAGTGTGGGTGGGGCAGCATATAATGAACCTCTACTAGATTCCCATTCTACTCCTAAAGGTTGAACTAAAGTCTGCAATGCTTACCTCCAACAGTCCAATGTCTACAAGGTCCTCGCCAGTGAAGGCATTTTCTCCCTGGATTTTTTCAAGTGCCAGTCCTCAGTTATCTTGGGATGGTTTATCTTCAGTGCTTGAGCAGCTCAGTGTACAATTTAAAGAAGACTGCAACAGGCAGATGTGTTTATTTCATTACAGGAGAGAAATTGCAAGCCTCTTCTGCAATAAGAGCCTGCCTGGTCTTTTACTTCAGACCTTAACAATGGTGGCGACTGTGACTGAAAATTACACAGCTGCCAGGAACTCTACATAGGTCACTACATAGTCCTTGGGGGGCAGGCAGGGCTTCCAATGAGCTACTGCTGTGCTGTGCCTGTTTTGTGTCCCGATGAAGAGAACATTTGTGATGAACCTGAACTAAGCTGGCCAAGACAGGTGAATGAGATCATGAAAAATAGCTGGCACTTCTCGATCACTGAGCCATTAATCTTTCACGGTGAGGGCAAACTGATGAAAATAGATAGGTCAGCAAATGTTTTTCTTTTACAAATACTTTTCAGACATGGACAAGTCCTGTCCTGCCACTGGGCCCCATAGCAGCTGTATGGGTTGCTATTACTGTAGGTGGTCACTACAAACGCCAACAGATTATGGTGGTCACATGCTATAGGAGTGCGGCTCATACTGCCAACATTTTCCAATACATATTCTGTCTTGTTTTTGCAGTTTTGGTATGAAGTAAAACCTTCATTCACCTTTGTGTAGTCCCATTCACCAATCATTGCTCTTTCATAAATGATGGATTGGCGTGTCAACTAGAACTTTGATAGGCAAGACAACTAAGTTCCAAAAAGTGAACTAGTCAGAGTTTAAACCACAATAGCATTGGTTAAAAAATTGTATGTCTGGGAAAAATTAAAAAAATTGCAGTACATCTCTGCAATACACACACACATTCCCCTAGATTTTATCCCTGCAATGCTGCATGCACAGAAAAATATCTGGTTATCCTGCCAGAAATCATGTGAGCTCCTAATCTACTGCATTGAGCTGACAACTCTGCCTCTGCTGCATTGAAATCCCAAGCAATGTTGTCAATTCTGCCCAGTCCTATTTGCTCCACAGCACAGTGACTTAGTGGCTAGCACTTCTACCTTGCAGTACTGGGGTTCATGGTTCCGATCCTGTACAGGACACTATCTGCATGGAGTGTGCATGTTCTCCCTGCGCTTGAATTAGTTTCCTCTCTTGGCCCTAGTATGTGTGCGCATTTCTGTATTTATGTGAGATAGAGAGACCTTAGATTGTAAGCTCCTTACAACCAGGAACTGAGGTATGTAAAAAATTATCATATAAACACTGGTGAAGCGCTAATAAGAAAAATAACATGAAAGATGCAAATAAACAGCAAGAAAAAAATACATAAAGAAGTGGTGGACCTAAAAAGTGCAAATCCACTTAAATCAAAAATGCTGCAAAAACGTGGAGTAAGTGAACCTCTAATGATACATGTAATCCCATTTCATGAAGATAAAAAATCAACCCCCCGTCCACTTAAGGGACTAATAGTGAATAAATGAGTGACCCCTCAGGGGGTAAGAACACACGACAATTGTGAAAAATATAGTGTCCAAATGATGAAAACTCGGCCACTTAACAAAATGGATGCACATGCAAAAAATCATGCAAAACACATATAAACGTCTAAACAGCACTGTGTAAAAAATTGTTGTTGCTATACAAATACCTTTAATAAATAAATAGACCACAGAACACCTCCATATCATAAGTGGTAGGTGTTTTGTAGTTCAGTAGAGGAGTTCTCAGGCAGAGCTGACAACATTGATTGGATTTCCATTGCAGCAGGGGAATGTTGTCAACCCGCTACAGGAAGAGCTCACAGGATTAGTGGTAGGTAAACAAATATCTTTTTCTATACTCTCACTGTTTTTAAAAAGACAAAACGTGGGAAAATGTCCAAATTATGTTTTTCCTTTTTATTGTGCTCGTGCATTGCAGTAACACATGTGGAAGTGTGAATCGGGCCTATAGACAAACACCAGACAAGCAGCTACAGTCAATACACAGATGCATATAGTGACTTGTTCTGCAAGCCAAAATGTTAGTAATCCCATTTATCCGGTGCAGAGATATACTCCTACCTGCCAGACAGATGAATAAGATACCTGATCTTATGTTTCCACTGTAGTCTCAGCAAAACATCTTGGTCAAGGACCGGCCCTAATCCATCATCATGAAGGAACTGCAGTGCACTAATGAGGTCAACCATGTGCTCTCTCCTGCTGTCAGCAACCTTTCTGTGTTGGATCGTCAGCACTCTGCAGTACAGCAAAGTCTGATTGGTGTTTAGTACTGCCTCAACCCCTCTCCTGCTGTACATGGGGTTTTCTGGAGGCTAAACAAATAAAGGCGTTAAAAACATTTTGTATTGATTTTTTTCTTGTTGAAATTTTTTATTAGTTTTGTTAGAAAAACAAACGTTAACACAGACAAATAGAAGAAGTAGGCCATTTTGATGCCATACCTTTACAAAACATTTTATATTGATTTTATATTGATTACCTAACTAGATTCATGTTTTTAAAGTGTAAATACAGTCAAACTTATTTGTTTTTGTTCTCTTTTTTGTCTTGGAAGATTTCCTGTTGTGAAGACAATGAAGGGAATTTTCTCGAAAGCGAGAAGGAATCTCCTGTGGTCACCATTGGAGGATTTCCCCCCACCTCCACATACACTCAGCAGCCACTTTATTAGATTCATCTTGGTAATGCCAATAAAATCTCTCCCACACCATTACACCACCTCCACCAGCCTGAACTGTTGATACAAGGCAGGATGGATCTATGCTTTCTTGTTGTTTACGCTAAGTTCTGACCCTACCATCTGAATGTCGCAATAACCAGTCTGCCCATTCTTCTCTGACCTCTAGATAAAAATGCTTTGTTGATGACAAACAACTTCTGCTCACTAGATATTTTCTCTTTTTCGGACCATTCACTATAAACCATAGAGATGGTTGTGTGTGAAAATCCCAGCAGTTTATGAAATACTCAGACCAGCATGTCTGGCACCAACAACCATGCCAATTTACTTAAATCCCCTTTCTTCCCCATCCTCCTCCCATGCCCGCCTCCAAGACTTCTCCAGGGTGTCACCCATCCTCTGGAACTCCCTGCCCCAACCCATCAGATTATCACCTACTCTCCTCTCCTTTAGGTGCACCCTGAAAACCCATCTCTTCAGGGAAGCCTACCCCACTCCCTGCTAACTTGCCGACCTCCTCCACTCTTCCTACCACTCCATCCCCCACAGCTATCTCCTCCTGTGCCACCATCCCCTCCCTCCTAGATTGTAAGCTCCAAAGAGCAGGGCCCTCAATCCCCTCATGTTTTGCATTGTATTGGTATTGTTCTGTCACATGTTCTGTCCCCCTTTGTAATGTACAGCGCTGAGTGAACTATTGGCGCTTTATAAATACTGTATAATAATAATAATTCTGTTGCTCAGTTTGAACTTCAGCAGGTCATCTTCACCACATCTACATGCCTAAATGCATTGAGTTATTGCCATGTGATTGTCTTACCAAGTGACTGAATGGGCGTACCTAATAGAGTGGCCAGTAAGTATTCTAGCAACCACTGTTAAGATTAAAATTTCCCATGACTTTTCCACCCAGTGACATTGGTCACCAAGAGAAATAAAAATGGTGGATCTATCCAACGGGGACACAACAATAAAGTTCTAACAAGGGTTTTAACCATTCCTATGAAACTATAAGGAAAACTGTTTTACTATATTTGCCCAGTTAAGGAAATTTTTCTTCAATTCTTGTCCTGGAAACTCATCAGGAAATGCGAGAATCTTTTTAAGGTTCAGGGAATTCCTATCTTAGTTGTCCCCATTGGAAGATATACCTTTATCTCTTCCTCTGATGACAACTTAAAAATCTTTGATTGCCCCCTATTCTTTGTTTCGGAGACAAGTCATCAAAAAGAAGAAAAAAAAGACTAAGGTCTAACCCTTGCCCCACTCTATTCAAAACAAAAACAAGTTTTGCCTTTGCATACACTTAAAATTGAAGTTCAGGAGCAAACATGAGCTCCACCTCCTTCATCCCTCAAACAAGTGAAGGCTTTTCTTCTGAAAGAATAGTGCAAAATCTCAGCTCACACTTAGGACTTGTATGACAGCATTCTATGAGGGATTGAAGCTGTTCTAAAGGTGGCACTACTCCCTGTTAGGTGATTAGTATTTCTAGATGTTTCTATTCTTTTGCCTAACCCCTTTATACAGCAACATCCATTCCCCAAAACGCTGGATATTGTTTACTGCACCAACAGCTGTCAATGTAAAGAACAGAAGTCAGAAATCAGATTCCTTGGCTCCCATGCTGCCATACATGGATTCCAAAGATAACCATACAACCTACAATCTATGCAACATCTCTTTTAGAGTTACTACAAAGAAATTCGATGTTGCAGGCAGATCCACTACATAGTTTTTTAGAGGGCTGAAAGATAAAGTACTAGCACTGTAATGTGTATGGTCCAGGGGCGGACTGACAACTCATGGGGCCATCGGGCAATAGGGGATTATGGGGCCCCTGTGTCCTTGCTCAAAAAAGCCTATAAAAAAGGTACCAGGGGCATCTCATGGGGCCCCCTACTGACCCCGGGCCCTCGGGCAGTGCCCAAGTTTCCAAATGGTCAGTCCGCCCCTGATATGGTCAGCTTAAAATAAACACGTAGCCAGGCTATAGGCATTCAAGTGCTTACATATTCTTATCAATAAGTAAGTTAGCTTTCAAACAAGCCCTAACTGACTTCTGTAGCTACAGGCACTGTTGAGCAATTCATTCTCAATGTTGATCAAAGTACTGGTAATTTTTGCACTGCCAAATGTAAACAGACAACAATGTAACAATAATATAACTCAAATCCGCTGCTGCAATCACTAATTGTGGTTGATAAACACAAATCAAAATGCAAGTGAAAAAGAAAAGTGTGTTGTGATGCTGCTAGTGTGCAAATAAGTGATGAATAATCACCATCCCAAAAATTCCAAATAGTGCAGGATATAAATACGTGAATCCAAAATATATAACACAATCTATCATGTATCCCACACAATCAACATGTATAGGTCCTCCAGGATCCAACAGAATGCAATGTGTGATCCCCCTGCTGGAGATTGTGCCCTCTTCCCCAGTGCTGTCAAATCCACTCTCTGTGCACCACCGCAAATCGTGTGTCTGACATGAACTGTCACTTTCCAATATGGACCTATTTAAATAAAAACAGGTCAGGAGTGCTTTCTCCCTATCTGTGGGGGATAGATGTCTCCTTGGGTCTCTAATCTCTCTCTCTTCCACTGCACACTGGTAATGATAAACTCCCACTGCTGTCAATCCATCAGACAGAACTCACAGGGACAAAGGAAGCCACCATAGTATAGTATATAAAATGCCAAATTATTTTTTAAAATTAAAATTACACTCCTGAGCAGGGGCAGACTGACAACTCATGTGGCCCCCAGGCAACAGGGGATCATGGGGCCCCTGTGTCCTTGCCCAAACTCAAAAAAGCCTATGAAAAAGGTACCAGGGGCATCTCATGGGGCCTCCTACTGACCCCGGGCCCTCGGGCAGTGCCCGAGTTTCCAAATGGTCAGTCCGCCCCTGCTCCTGAGGGATTCCTGAGGAATTCACGTGGTCTGTGACGATACATGTGGGGAGGGGCTTAGGTTACAGGAGAGCCAATGTGTCGGAGATATCACGGATTGCTCACTGTTATAGAGTCCTTGTAGTTCTTTTAACAGCTTATTACCAACTTCTTATGTGAGTGTAAATTTAATAAAAAGTAGCACGGCAACACACTTTTATTTTTCATTCTAAAAGTTCACAGCAGAAGCACTAAAGCCATTCAAGTTCCCTTCTTAGCAGCTCAGCACAGCCTGAATTGCTCCACAGTGCCTGCCACTACAGAGCTCATTGAGGGTTTGTTTTAAAGCTCGTTTACAGCTTGATAAAAATATGTAAATGCTTGAATATCCATAGCCTGGCACTTTAAGGCAAAGTGCAATTTGCAAAATGTAGGAATTAATAGAAGCAAATCAGAATTTCTGCATTATTGGTCTGGCTACAATAATACTAAAGCTCATGGTTTAGTAATGATGATTGTATTTTGCGTAGCATATATTTAGAAAAGGGCTGAATGTATAAAATATAAAAAAAGAATGCCAACCATGCATTCATCTATCTATCCATTTCATCCAATGGATTAATCCATCATATCATATATATGGTAGGTGGGGGGGTTTGTAGTCAGAACATAGAAAAATCAGTTGCAGTCAGTTAGATTTATTGGAGGAGTACATGCTGTTCACTTAGCAAAGTGAATGTTAGCAAATAGGGTGAACCTGCTTTAATTTTAAATACTCAATAATGTACTAGAAAAACTAATTTTATTTCCCTTGTGTATTCAAAGTGAATCCAGGTTTTTATTTAACAACATTAACTTCGCTAAGTGAATAGGCTCTACTTCTTTAGTAATTTAACCCCATGCTCATAAGTAAGGTTTACTTTGAATACTCAAAGTGAGAAAAAAAACAAAAAAAATCACTTTAGTGAGTGAACAGTGAATTTGTTTAGGTCATTATAAATATAAATGATTGGTCTGCGCACTGACTGCAAAAACCTACTTTTACTAATACTTCATTTTCAGAACAAATTTTTTAGCCTACCCAATTATTTCCATAAACAACACCTGCAGTTTAATTATAATGGAAATATGAGTTCACTTTGTTAGCATAAGTACAGCTAGCTTCAGCATGCTCCCCTTGAAGGTACTCTATGTACCTATCTTTGTTTAACAAGAGGTGACTATACTTTAATGCCCAACACCAGGCTCTACACTCTTCCCCCAGTGCCCTCCCCCTTCCCATTCCCTATAAATGTTTGCTAGGCTGTATTGAATGCTTTTCCGAAGTCTTTAGGCTGGTCACGGTCAAGGATCCTCTTTTCTTTGGTTTGGGCAGTTGTCAGGTCTGCAAAGAGCAATGCCAACACGATAACATCAGCAATCAGCAATGTTCTCTGCTCTATTACACAGTGAATGCAGGGTGCTGTGGTGATGTCCCTCGGGGGTGGGACTATGGTGCCCTGCACTCATAGTAGAGTCTTCAGTCTTCCAGGTTGAGTGACACTGGGCATCAATTCACCTGGAAGACAGCTCTGGATTGAAGGTGTTTTTTTTAACCCTTTGAGGACCAAGGGACGTATTTGTCCCATGTTTGTAATGGCGTGTATCATCTGATTAAGAACTTAAAACTCTTTTCTTTTTTTTTTGGTTTGAGTCAAAATATTAGTTCTTATCAACAAACAACAAAAGGATCTAGCTTTTTGCCAATTATTTCATGAAATGGCTTAGTTACAGCATCTGAAGTGTACGAACTTTAAAAACAAAAAAATTGATTCTTTTGGCGTTCCAAAACCTTACAGTCCTCAAAGGGTTAAACACCAAATGTGGAACTCAATTAAAAAAAAAAAAAAAACATCCTGGAGTTGGGCTTTAAAGGAAACCTGTCATAAGAAAAATATGGAGGCTGCCATTGCTGACCTTTCTTTGTAAAAATGCCATATTCTGGCTATCCTCCTTTTCCTTTGACTTTAATACTTTGAGCCACTGGCCAGAAACAAATATCCAGATCTGTTCTGACTTTCCTGGTCTATATAATTGTCCTGGGTAAGTATTGACGATCAGCATAATATCAACTAGGATTATCAGAAGGAAATTATCATTGGCATTCTCAGAATTATTCTCATAACATAAACATGCATAAATGGGCACAACACCATAAGGTAAAAAAGCCCAATAAAATTTTAATAGTTCACAATTCCACCATAAAACAAAAATAACTGATGCGTTTTGGGAGTAATAAATTGCTGACCAATGAATAGGGTGTATAGTGATATGGCAATTATAGTAAAGACGCAAAACAACTGGATGTGGAGTTATAGATGACACATCCACAGGTACATTCACTCTGTAAAATTCCACAAACAATCCATCTCCACATTCCTGCATAGAAAGAAGACTTGATCTCTTATTACACTTCACATACTACGCCACAGACACTGCAGGCGCTATGGGTCAGGTGTAATGCTCTGTTGCTCCAGTGGTTGCATTCAGTGCGGCTTATGAGGGTAAGAATGCCCTTGGTTTATATTTGCAGGGACCTTTTAACTATAAAGAGCATATTTCATTTTATGCATTATAAACCAGCCTGACCAGCTGTGTCCTTCACTGATGAAACACAAACAACTACGACATGCTGATCTCTACCTGGACATGACCTTGTAGTATTACATGTTATATAGCAATACGCATTCTAATACTGAACAACTGCAATCATTTCCTGCATAGAATCACCGGTCTGGGACAAGTATCCAGATCTGTGTTAACCTTTCTCTGACTTTTCTCACCTGTACACTTGTTCCAGGTAAGTGATTTAGAAAGAATTGAAGCCAAAAGATTCACAATAGCAGTAATAAAATACATGCTAAGAGTTTGCTGCTAGTCAGTTGTAATCTGGAGCCAAGGATTAGAGTTTAATGTGACCACACAAATGTACTGTAGATATGCAGAAAACTCATTTTTCATCCTACAAACACAGCTTGGTAACAAACACTATATGTATTACTGCACACTACAGATAACAATGGAGGACGGGGATCCTCAGGAACCTCCCATGAACATGGAGGTACTGTCCCTTTATATAATATGACAGAAGATAGATAGATAGATAGATAGATAGATAGATAGATAGATAGATAGATAGATAGATAGATAATAGACAATAGAACATAGACAGACAGACAGACAGACAGACAGACAGATAGACAGATAGATAGACAGATAGATAGATAAAAAACAAATGATAGTTAAAAACAGATATAGATAGACTTTTTTTTAACCACACTATGCAAACGTATTGGTCTATGCGCTGACAGCATAAATATCCCATGCAAGATAGATAGATAGAAGATAGATAAATAGATAGATAGATAGATAGATAGATAGATAGATAGATAATAGATAGATAGATAGGACATGAATGATATGGATAAGACATGAATATCAACAGATAAATAGAAAGATATATTGAAAATGGACAGATTCATAGATTAATGGTGAAATAGTGAAACTGATGGAAATGGGTTAGATAGATAGAGAGAAAGAAAGAAAGAAAGAAAGAAAGAAAGAAAGAAAGAAAGAAAGAAGCAGATAAATAAACTGCAGACAGAGAGACTAATAAAAACAGATAGATAGATAGATAGATAGATAGATAGATAGATAGATAGATACTATCTGATCTATCTGATATAGATAGACTGACTTATTTAACCATAAAATTAAACATACATATTTAACGTTTTTAAACTATATATGTAACTATACACCCACTGTATGTAACTGATTAGCCTATGTGGACAGATTCATAGATGACAGGTCGTAAAATAGAAAGACATGATGATGAGCGATAGATAGATAGATAGATAGATAGATAGATAGATAGATAGATAGATAGAAAGAAAGAAAGAAGCAGATAAATACATTGCAGACAGAGAGACTAATAAAGACATGATAAATGGATGGATAGATAGATACATGGATAGATAGATAGATAGATAGATAGATAGATAGATAGATAGATAGATAGACAAACAGATCAATAGATAATAGAGAAATCAAACAATTGATGGTAAGATATGCATTTGTACGACTAACAGATGATGGACAGTGGGTAAATAAATAATAAATAAACAAAGATAGATAGATGATAGGTGGTAAAATAAGAGACAAAATGACTGATGGAAAATGGATAGCTAAAATAGATAGATAGATAGATAGATAGATAGATAGATAGATAAATAGATAGATAGATAGATAGATAGATAGATAGATAGATAGATAGATAGATAGATAGACAGACAGGCAATGGACATTCACTTTGTAATGCAACAAGTACATTCTTGCACTAAGGTCACTGGCTGCAATAGATCCCCAGCATTGTATTAATTTCCTTTCGATCCCCTGAACCTGAAATATCTATGTACAGCCCCTGCTGTAATTTCAGGAAACCTTTGAACAATTAGATTTAGAATTCCGTTAGTAACAATGGCAACCAGTCCCTGGTCCCCATCCTGTGGTTACTCCATAGATGGGGGTCTCACCTTGTAGGTATTTCTCAGTTCCAGGCTAATAAAGGAAGACACGAGATGAGTTGTGGAGTGGAATTGTCAGCTGTCTTTATAACCTGCTGTGATTACCGCCTCCCTCCAATATGATATGATCGCCTGTTGTAACCTGAAACTGAATGAGGAACTGATTGGCTGGTTGTCTGGGTGAAAGCCAGAATTCAACTGCTTGTAAAAAAAAAAAAAAAAACCACACACCCAGAGCTGTCACACCTGTCGTGCACTTTGAACTTGTGTGTTACAAGAAAACAGCCTAGTGCAAGGAAAAAGAAAAAGTTCATTTTATAACTTCATATCGTGAGTTGTTTATGCTTTCCGCACCAGAGTGTCTTAGCAGCCCGTATCAGTCAGGTTGGAAAAGTCCCCATTTCTTTGGAAATCACAACCCAGTCTATCTTTCAGTATCATTTTCAGTTACCAGATCTGGCGCTGAAACCTAAGGTTTCCCATTAGGTATATGTAGACCCTTGGTGTCCACCTGTGGCCCTTTGGCACTTTCTGTGTGGCTTTTGGAGAACCTGAAGACTTTAACTTGTGTTTCCCTATTGTCCTCTTATAATAATGATTTTTAGCAGTTCCATGTACTATGTCTCCCGTCCGTGACTGCCTCTTGAAACGTGTCCCCAGTCTCCAAAAGCTCATATAGTATTTTCACAGTCTCTGACCCTCTCCTGCAGCATGCCCCCAGTCTTGGAAAAAGAAGCACACAGGGAGCGCAAACACCTAACACATTGTCCAAGGTTTGCCTGTAAAGCCTGCAAAGTCATTGAGATGACCCAACGTGGTAGCAGAGTTCCCAACTGGTATTGAAGTCAGCCCTTGGGGACGTGTTCCATTCCTTAGAGCTAAAGCCAAGCAGAGTTTGTTCCCTAATATATGTGTGTGTCATAGGTACCGCCTCGCTCAACTCTTCTCCCCTCAGACATGGCTTTTTTATACCCTCAAATAAGCCATGGATAATGCACTAGGTGTTTGCGACTCCTGTGTGCTTCTTTTTCCAGTTTTTGGTTTGATCCCCCAGTCAGAGGAGGGCTGCAGTACCAAGACCTTGTTCCAAGGCTAGTTGCACTTCTGATTCCCTTATCCATTGTCTGCTTTCTGGTGTCAATCCCTTTGGAGCGCTGGAGAGGTGGTTCTTTTATGTCCCCAGTCTTGACCATCTCTTGTACCATGTCCACAGTCTCTGACCCTCTCCTGCAGCATGTCCACAGTCTCTGACCATCTCTTGTACCATGTCCAAAGTCTCTGACCCTCTCCTGCAGTATGTCCCCAGTCTTGACCATCTTTTGTACCATGTCTGAAGTCTTTGACCATCTGTTGTGTCATGTTCACAGTCTCTGACCATCTCTTGTATCATGTCTGAAGTCTTTGACTATCCATTGTACCATGTCCACAGTCTTGGACCCTCTCCTGCAGCCTGTCCCCAGCCCTAACCATCTCTTGTACCATGTCCACAGTCTCTGACCATCTCTTGTATCATGTATGCAGTCTCTGACCATCTCTTGTACCATGTTCACAATTTCTGCCCATCTCTTGTACCATGCCCACAGTCTCTGACCATCTCTTGTTTCATGTCTGAAGTCTTTGACCATCTGTTGTACCATGTTCACAGTCTCTGACCATTTCTTGAATCATGTCTGAAGTCTTTGACCATCCATTGTACCATATCCACAGTCTCGGACCCTCTCCTGCAGCATGTCCCCAGTCCTGACCATCTCTTGTACCGGGTGCACAGTCTCTGACCATCTTTTGTATCATGTATGCAGTCTCTGGCCCTCTCCTGCAGCATGTCCACAGTCTCCGCACATCTCTTGTACCATTTCCACAGTCTCTGACCATCTTCTGTTTTATGTCTGAAGTCTTTGACCATCTGTTGTGTCATGTCCACAGGCTCTGACCATCTGTTGTGGCAAGTCTACAGTCTCTGACCATCTCTTGTACCAGGACTGCATTTCTGAACATCTGTTGTGTCATATCCACAGTCTCTGACAATCTCTTCTATCATGTCTGCAATCCCTGACCATCTCCTGCATTATGTCCATAGCCTGTGAATATATCCTGTTTTGGGTCTGCTGTCTCTGACAGTGAATATTTATGGAGTTTTATGTGTGGCCCTTTGGTGATGTTGAGGGTCACATGTGAGGTCCTCTATAATCAGAAAGTTGGCCACCACTGATGAGTCCTCATGGACACAATTTTGGGACCCCTTCAATGTTCAATAAAGGGATTAATTGCATAGCAAATGAAGAAAAAATAGCATCTCATTGAAAAGCATGCTTTCCAAACATAGCCCTCACTAAAGAGGAATGGATGGCCTTTCGGTGGTGTGCATGGTTACTGAAAAATGAAGTCATGTGAACAACAGAGGTTCTGCCATTTGACAGTTGAATAAAAAAGGGTGGGGTTTAGCACAGGTTAGGGATAGATATAACCCTATAGATATATTATTGGTGCAGGCTGTGCAACTGCGCAAGGGCCCCCGGGGACTTACTGCTCCAGCTTTACTAGATATAGATCAGGTGGGTGTTGGGACCCCTCGCCATATAGACCATGACACTGTTCACTAATGTCTAGCCATTTTTCAATGCACAATGAAGTAAATCTTTTTACTTTTCTAGCAGTTGAATTTGTGGGGCCAAAAAACTGGGCTGGTACAGGGGAGCCTTTACAACTCTGTCTACCACTGGGTTTAGTCTCAAGTTGGGCAGAACTTGAAGGCCCATGTACATCCTGGGTTCAGGATCTAAGAGGGGCACCACAGAGACATAGAGATCAATCGATGTACTCTGTTTCCCAGAGGACAATGTACATGTAGTAATTTGTTCCATCTTTCTACGTGTTGTCTAAAACCACCTGTGAGGATGGGCAGAGCACTCCTTCTCCCTCTGTGGCCAACCAACAACACCGCCAACAAGGAGACGGCTGCTTTGACAGATGGCACTATTCCCTATCTCCAAGTACTTGCCTATGTCAAAAATCTCATGAAGAATATAGGAGGAGAGGAGTTTGTTAGCCACAATGCTCCAGGCAGGTGGGCAAGTGCTTGCAGATGGAGAACCGTGCCAACTGTCAAAGCATCTCCTTGCTAGTTGTGTCGTCGGATGGCCATGGAAGGAGGAGGGGTACCCTGTCTGACCTCACAACTAGTCTTAAACAGCCCAAAGGAGTAAGGAACAAAGTACTTCATGTACTTTGTCCCCCCCAAGTCCCCCATGTTGAACACATTAATAAAAATGGAAGTGAGACGTCTTCTTTAAAAGATGCACTTCAGCACTGTTTCTAACAGGTCAGGCTTACTTTAATATACATGTAACGGCAAACCCAATGATAGGGTCCCAGCAGGCTCTGCTGCAGCTGCTGCTTCATCATCCAATCAGCTTCAAGGGGGTGTGCTCTTGACCACACCGTTCTAATACTGCTGCAGAGAAGGTCAGGGTTACCTATACCAAAAATGGCTGCAAACAATTACAAATCAGAAGCGTGCAAAAATATTTCCATATATGTATTTCAAATGTGTAATTAGCAGATTGCCTGGCGTTCAGCTGTAACACACAGACATATATTACTGTCATGCCAGTCTGGTTAATTGCATTTACTGTGACTGTCCTACCCTGCTTGCGTTGGCAGCTGCCAGAGCGGAAAAACTTGTTTTTCAAACTCATGCCAGATTTACATAATATGATCTAATTCACTAATTAAGGGTTACCCCAGGTCATATGGTTAAAGAGGAACTATAACCGAATGTTTTCTAGAAACGTGGAAGAGATCAGCTTACTGAAAACTATCTTATCAGTGCAGGTTAATGTATGAAAACCTCCTATACATTAACACACATTGATTTCCTTATCTCACTGCAATTCTCCCAAAGTCTGTCTGGCCATAGTAGGCTCTGTGCAGTCTCTAATGATATTAAATGCCCATAAAGATCCTTGTAGCAAGGTGCTTTAGGCTATGCAATGCTGCTTATTAGTGGCTTTCTTTTCATGGTAAGACAGTAATACGTTTTTAACCCACATTTTCATGTGACTTGGTTATGCTGACATGCGTCTCCTGTGGAGTGTAAATTTTAAAGAGAAGTCCACTTATGGTGCTTTAGCAATGTTGCAATATTTTTGTAGTGCTCACCCCCTAAAGGGTCTGCTGTTTTAGCCCCAATGTTCTTTCCTCAGTAGATGCAGCAGCAGCCAGGCACATGGCCTCAGTCAATCATCTGGCCCAAGGATCAGTCTATAGCAGGGGTGCTCAACCTTTGGAAAAGCAAGAGCCACTTAAGTGATTTGGTAACCAGTCTTGGGCCACAATGAAATGAGATTGAGTTCAGAATTTCACATTTTTTATTTTGGATAGCATAATGAACATTTTCCTCCTGCAGGCCCTGAATGCTGGCAGGAGAGAGAGGACTAGAAGCTGGCTTTCAGCAGTTTCAGGAGGAAAATGGAGAAGATCGGTTCCTGTATATGCCACCCCTCCTGCCCAAGTGTAAATATAATGTGACAGGCAGGCCACACGGGCCCCCTGGAGCATGGGGCAGGGTCACCATTGCTACCCCTGATGCTACATCGGTGGTTGGGGGGGGAGGGAGGTGGTAAAAACAACCACAAATGTAAATGAGCCCTTTATGGCCTGAGGATGCTCTCACACTGATGTGCTGTGGTTTACCTGCACCACTGGGGCAGCACAGTGGATCAGCGGCTTTCCTGCGAGCTAGCTTTGCCATAGACTTCAATTATATTTTGTGGGTGTGGTGCACTTTCAAAAAGCACATCAAACCTGTAGGATAAATTAGAAGTGTGCTTCCCTAGTTTTAGATTGAGGGCCACATCTAAGGGTTCCTAGGGTCACGTGTTGCCCGTGGGCCACAGGTCGAGCACCCCTGGTCCAGAGGGATTCTTTTCAATGCTTTATTGGAAAACTTAAATTTGGATGGGTGCAGGGTAACTGTCGGGTACTCCAGCGATGTAGCTTGAGGACACAGATCTTCCTCCTGCAGATTCTGGTCCAAGTCCTTTCAGTAGCAAATAATGGGCTGAGTGACACAAGGGCACCTTGAACAATGTCCACTTTAAGTATAAGATGGCTCTAATGCGCAAGGAACAGCAGCAGCACACAGTCACTGGGATCTCTTACACCAGACCAGGGGCGGACTGACCATTTGGAAACTTGGGCACTGCCCGAGGGCCCGGGGTCCGTAGGGGGCTCCATGAGATGCCCCTGGTACCTTTTTGATAGGCTTTCTTGAGTTTGGGCAAGGACACAGGGGCCCCATGATCCCCTATTGCCCAGGGGCCCCATGAGTTGTCAGTTTGCCCCTGCACCAGGCTGACTCATTTAAATGGATGCTTCCTTCCAATATCTTCCAGACACCTTTCCTGTGAATTCTCCAGACCAGATCCCCAAAAGAAGTTCCTCAGTCAGCTCCAGCAGAATTCAGAATAAGCCCACCAGCTAGCACAGCTGGGACCTGGATGAGCAGTAGAAAAGCATAGTTGGATTGCCCAGAAGGTCAGCAGCCCTTCAGGCTGGGATCTCCTCCTCCTGGACAAGAACCTCTCTGTTCCAGGCCCTAAACTATTTATGCTCCCTTCCAACCACCATCTGGGCACTCTCCCCCAGGGATTGGATTGTATAAATATTCAGCTGCTGATTTGACTCTCCCAGCCCACTACTTATCAAGCGCTGTGCAAATACAATATAAAGAGAGAGAGAGAGAATCAAACAATGCTCCAAACTTAAGGCCTCTGATGTAGATTGCACCTGTTCAGGTGCTAGGCCATCTTAATATATATTAACTAATTGAAGTCCATATATAACTGTGATAATAATTAAAAAGTGACAGTCCTTTTAAACCACAGTGCTGTAGGCCACAAATGTACTGTGTTTTCACCACGTGCCAATGAGATATAAGTGAATTGCTCACTTACAAGATCTTTTTGACCCGGTTAAGGCGGTCACAACTTGTTTACTTATGTGATTGACATCTCCCTCTGTCCTTACCTCATGCTTAGCGCTGGTAAGTCTAGTCCCAGCTTTCTGTTTCTTCTATGTTCCTTCAGGCAGTGTTAGTACTTTGCAGAGACAAGATTTAAGTTACTGTCTTCTTAAAATTCAAAATATGGAAAACATTCTCTTAATTTCAATTATCTGAGATAAAATTGCATTGGATTCAGCTTCTGTGTCTTGTTGAAGAGTTAAGCTGCCTGTGGATGATGCCAAGTCAGCAGCTGGCCATACTATGTGGACATACTGGGTCCAAATCTAAGGACGGGGTAGGCTGCAATATATTACATTTTATTTTTACTTTAAAATAGATTTCCCCAAGTTCAATGTGCTGCCTACTGTGTGGAACGTATAATAATTGTTTTTTTTTTCGTTCAACTTCTCAAGTGTCACCTGGATTAATCATCCTTTGCAGGTATCAGTGCGCAATAAACAAAAAAGATTTTCTTTCTTTTTCAAGCTATTGCCTAATAAAGATTAGCATGATAATTCCTGCAAACTACATCTTTTCATGTTATCACTCACCTTAAATTTGCCCATTCCTGTTTGTACTATTCCTCCAAGCTGTTGTGTGAGCCACATGATTTTATGGAGGGTGCTATAGGTCATATTCACTGAAATTTGTTCAAGTAAAGGGAGACTATAATGGTTGTGTGTTAATGTAGTTTTTCTATATTTTTAATATGCTCTACATGATATCTTTATAAACTGATGTCTTATATCTGTTTTTTAATATACATTTTTTAATTTTGCAAAAAAAATATATTTTTAATAGTGTGCACCTAACATACAATTGAGCTTGAGCTGCTGAGTTCTGTTAAAAAGGCTTTTTTTTACAGGTAGTAAGGAAAGCCTGGAAATGGAGCCAAGAGCTCCACCTGTTGGCTACTATACAAAATATATACAATTGCCGTATTCAGTGTCAACCTGACTTAAATTTTACTTTTTAGACTTCACCATAATTAAGAAAGAAAATATGCCCAAACCACAATACTGTATCTAAACCCCATTGGGCACTTAAAGGATTCAGCAAGCGTAATCGTCAATCAAAACCATTTTTAGTGAATTACATTTCAGCAGGGTGCAGTCCACCTTTTATAATAAAGTATATACTGGGCTTTTTTCAAGCAGGAACGTGGGGGAGTGCAGTTCCGGCACCTCCAGCACTGAATGTGTAATAGCAAGGGCTTCTGGGGTGTACTGGAGGGTCTATTGATGCTGGCCGCTGATGGATCTATTGTTGCTGGAGGGGATCTATATTTGCATGGGGACCTATTGTTGCCAGGGGGTCTTATGCTTCTGGGGGGGGGGGTCATTTGTTGCTTGGATAGATCTACTGTTGAAGGAGGGGTTTATTGATGATGGCTTCTGAGAAATCTATTGTTTCTGCCAGGGGTTATTGTTGTTGTGGTGGATCTATTGTTGCTGGGAAGATCTGTTGCTACTGGGAAGGTCTCTTGTTGTTGGCTGCAGGGGATCTATTTCACTGTTTTTCTTGTTATCATTAAGAAATTACATTCAAATCACTTGGCACTATAACATTCTACTTGGTTCTGTATTCTCTAAAAGGGGCAGTACTGGGAGGTGGGTAGGGGTGAAACCTAAGAACAGAACTTGAAGTTGGGTTGGAGGGCAGAGACAAGGGCAGGGGCGGACTGACAACTCATTGGGCCCCCGGGCAATAGGGGATCATGGGGCCCCTGTGTCCTTGCCCAAACTCAAAAAAGCCTATGAAAAAGGTACCAGGGGCATCTCATGGGGCCCCCTACTGACACCGGGCCCTGGGGGAGTGCCCGAGTTTGCAAATGGTCAGTCCGCCCCTGGACAAGGGTGACTCAGAAGGACGGAGTTCCCGCACCTATTCTCTGAGAAAAAAATCCCTGAGTACATAGCAATGTACAGCATCATGCCTTTATTGTTATTTCCATTGAGACTATACCTGTTATTATTGTTCATGTTGCTTTTATTACAATCTCTAGTCACATCAGTTACTTTGTAATTGTTTGTGTTTTTTAATTAGCAGTCGGGATTTACTTTTTGTTTGCGATGGTATAGCCCAGTGGTCGGCAAGCCGCGGCTCGCGAGCCACATGCGGCTCTTTACACGCTTTAATGCGGCTCTTGTGTGCCAGGCGCCCGCTCCCCTCCCTCCTCTCGGGCGGCAGGGACTCTGCAGCGTGATCCAAAAAAAAAACAGCCAGGGCAGCGCTCTCAAATGCAATGATTGGCCAGTCTCGCTGCCACTCACATCCTGATAGCCAGTGATTGGCTGTCAGGATGTGTGTAGGCGGGGCAGCGTGACGAACGTGAGGGGAGCTAAGCTCCTCTCACAGTCCGCCCTGAAGACCGGAACGGTGCGGGAACACGGCGAGAGGAACGCGCGGAGCAAAGGTAAGTGAATTGACACAGGGGGGACTTGGCTTACTACTTGCTACTTACTTACTACTACTAGATGAGGGATGAATTAATATGGGGGGTGAATTACTATAGGGGGGATGAATTACTATGGGGGATGAATTACTATAGGGGGGATGAATTACTATAGGGGGGATGAATTACTATGGGGGATGATTTACTATATGGGGGATGGATTACTATATGGGGGATGAATTACTATGGGGGATGAATTACTATATGGGGGATGAATTACTATGGGGGATGAATTACTATATGGGGGATGAATTACTATATGGGGGATGAATTACTATGGGGGATGAATTACTATATGGGGGATGAATTACTATATGGGGGATGAATTACTATATGGGGGATGAATTACTATGGGGGATGAATTACTATATGGGGGATGAATTACTATGGGGGATGAATTACTATATGGGGGATGAATTACTATGGGGGATGAATTACTATATGGGGGATGAATTACTATATGGGGGATGAATTACTATGGGGGATGAATTACTATATGGGGGATTAATTACTATATGGGGGATGAATTACTATATGGGGGATGAATTACTATATGGGGGATGAATTACTATGGGGGATGAATTACTATATGGGGGATGAATTACTATATGGGGGATGAATTACTATGGGGGATGAATTACTATATGGGGGATGAATTACTATATGGGGGATGAATTACTATGGGGGATGAATTACTATAAAAACTTATTGAAACTAAAAACAGTGTACCATCCTATGTATTTTCAGTTTTAAAAATGTGACTCTCAAAATAAATTTCAATCGTGGTTTTGGCGAGATTTGGCTCAGTTGAAAAAAAAGGTTGCCCACCACTGGTATAGCCTATTTCAATGCCTTTCAACTTTTTGGATGTTCATTGTTTCCTGTTCATATCGTAACCCTGATGAAGAGAACCCAATAAAAACTAGGATTGTTTGCAAAGATTACAATCTTTCTCATGCTGATCACTCTATCGCTGGAAATGATCAGTAAATCTTGTAGTTGTTGCTAATAAAAGCAGAATTCCTGAAATGATCTTTATTGCCAACTTACAGCCCGATACAAAGTAATTTTCCATATCTTACATGTGGAGGGTTGCTGGGCAAGCTGTAGACCACATACAGTGATAACTGTCATCTTCTGGGTCCTGTTAGCCCTGGTTCACACTGATGCGGTGCAGAATTTGCAGCGTTTTCTGTGCAAATTCCGCACTGCATCACAATCGCACCCCGTTCATGCGAACTGCTACGGGTGTTAACAACACCCCGAAATTGGTCCACAAAACGCGATGCGATGTGCAAAATCGGATCGCATGGGTCTGAATATCCATGCGATCTGATTTTAGTGCGCACCAAAAAAAGGGTCCTGCACCTTTTTGGTGCCGATGCCATACAAAATGTATGGCTCCAGTCGCACCGTACACAATTCGCATGTGATTTGTACAGGAATGTGGTGCAGTTCCTGTGTGAATCACATGCGATATACCGCACTGCACAAGTGTGGACCCAGGCTTAGAGTGCCTTCCCCTCTTCACACAGGTGGTTGCCCACTCAGCACTGCCACCATGGACGGATGATGTCATAATCTACCCTCCTCCAATCAGTATTCATTGAAAAATGCAAGGTGTTCTCTGAATGGCAGCAGCCAGGGGCGGACTGACAACTCATGGGGCCCCCGGGCAATAGGGGATCATGGGGCCCCTGTGTCCTTGCCCAAACTCAAAAAAGCCTATGAAAAAGGTACCAGGGGCATCCCATGGGGCCCCCTACTGACCCCGGGCCCTGGGGCAGTGCCCGAGTTTCCAAATGGTCAGTCTGCCCCTGGCAGCAGCGATGGAACATGGAAGATCATGGCGATCACTGTATGTAACATGAGCAACTACTGTCTTTTACAGCATACTCAGCAGCCCTCTAAGCATAGGACATGGATAATTGTAATGTGCCAAGCTGGACCAATGTAAGTGGGCAATAATGGTAATCACTGGAGTTCTGCTTGAATGAAAAGGCGCCAGGTGGAATGAGAAACTTTATACTTACCTGTTCTGAGGGGTAGCAAATTAAATCTTTATACCCTTACAGAGCTTTGGCCGTTGCTGCTATCCAAGTCTGTCTGAATGCCACTACTCATTTGGGCACCATGGTTCCTCAAACCAAGCCCTACGTCAGTGCAAGACACAATCAGGGGCGGACTGACCATATGGAAACTCAGGCACTGCCTGAGGGCCCGGGGTCAGTAGGGGGCCCCATGAGATGCCCCTGGTACCTTTTTCATAAGCTTTTTTGAGTTTGGGCAAGGACACAGGGGCCCCATGATCCCCTATTGCCCAGGGGCCCCATGAGTTGTCAGTCCGCCCCTGGGCACAATACTGTTGTAAGGGTTAGGACAAGTGGTGGGCAGGGGGACAGCTGCCCTGGGCGCAGAAAAGAAGGGATGGAGGGTGGTAAACCCATTCTATGGCATGTATTAACAGTGGGAGAGGGGGGTGCAATTCTGCATCCTTACCCTGGATGCTGGGCATCCCTGTCCAAGTACTGGCAGGAGGAGCCACAATGCTCGGTGACAGACACGCTATCCATCACACCCTTTAAGAGAGTGATGTTATAACTCACCACCCATTGGACCGGTAAGTATAAAGGCTCTTCTTCCACATGGTGGTTCTACTTTTTATTTTCTCCTCTCTTCAGAGCCAATAGGGATGCGGTACTGAAACCATGGTGTTGTCAAGCGTTTCTGCCAATGGCTTTGATCGGCAGCACCATCAGGAAACGCCACATGGAAAATAAGGTCACAATCACACAGAGCAACTGTATATTTATTATACAACATCTCAGGAATCTAAATATTTTCACTTTCAAAGTAGCTTGATATACATTCTTTGTGGGAAAGTTATCGAGAAAAAGATGATAACCAAATCACGAACGAAAGCAGAGCAAAGGAAAAGGGCTAAAACTCAACCAACGACATGAAGCTTAGGTTGCTGGGATGCGTAAATTGCTTCTGTACTCCAAAGGTAACTGATATATAGTCCAATGAATGTGGATCTCGACCCCGTGTAAAGTTGTGGTCTTTTAGGACTCAAAAAGCCACCAGGAAGCTGCAAATACAAAAATGAGAAGGGCTGTCATTGCACTGGATTCTGAAAAATGTAAAAGAATTCCGGGTAAATTGCTAAAGACACAGCTGAAATACATGCTATATATACAGTATAGATCTGTACAGTTCAGGGGTGGACTGACACCTCATGGGGCCCCCAGGCAATAGGGGATCATGGGGCCCCTGTGTTCTTGCCCACATTCAAAGCACACCCAAAAAAGCCTATAATAGGCACCAGGGGCATTTCATGGGGCCCCCTACTGACCCCAGGCCCTCGGGCATTGCCCGAGTGCTCAAATGGTCAGTCTGCCCCTGGTACAGTTGTATCTGATTCTCAGCGATTCTATGGATCAGCGCCATATCTGATACACTTGAGAGCCATTTTCCATAGAATTTTTTGGGTGAATTTTTTTTTACAAAGCTGGTCATCAGTTCTTTCCTCAACATTTTCCAATTGTTCAGGCTTGCAGAAAGTGATAGCACATATGCATAGCCAATTTGTACACACATACTATGGCCAATATAGATAGGAGCCAATTAACCTACCAACATTCTTTGGAATGTGGTAGGAAGTTTACAGAAGCACAGGGAGAACATGCATACTCAATGCAAATCCTGGTCAAGAGTCAAACCAAGGTTCCCAGTGCTACAAGACATAAGTGCTAAAAGCCACTGTGCTGCCCATATAATTTACAGTATATAGGATATCCTGAAGAAGTCAAATGACCAGTGACGCAACACGTTGGGTAGAGCCAGTGATGCAACTTCCAGTTGACGCAAAAACTGGAAGTGTGGTGAGGAAACTCCATTTCATTAGTGGGATACACTTCTCAATATATTTAAATGATATGTGAGTGCATCACCATTTAAATAAAAGTCTTTGAAAATTGGTTACCATGCGGTGCGCTATGAGAGCTCTCCCCTTCTTTTGAGCTGCAAGCAAAATAAAGGCAGCACGGACCGGGCCCCTAAGGAAATATTACATCTGAAGTGGCTGCTAACAGCTGGAGGTGGAGCTGCAGGAATTACTTACTAAAGTGCAAGCGACTTATTCTTTTAGGTCAAATATTAAGGTGAGTGGGCACTCTACACCTGTTTCGTGGACTGGTAACTTGGGCACCGAAGTATAGTTTTTAAGCACATTTTGGAAGTTATATTCACAGTTTTCACAGAATCACCATTTATTGAGTCTGGATATTGGAATTATTTATATGTTATTGGGGCTTTTTAATAAAAACTGTTAATATTTATGTTATATACTAAGGGAGATTTTATTGTTTCTCACTTAATGGTTTGATTGTTATATGATTTTTTTTTGATTGTTATTGAATTAGTATAAGATCAGGGGCGGATTGACCATTTGGAAACTCGGGCACTGCCTGAGGGCCCGGGGTCCGTAGGGGCCCCATGAGATGCCCTTGGTACCTTTTTCATAGGCTTTTTTGAGTTTGGGCAAGGACACAGGGGCCCCATGATCCCCTATTGCTCGGGGACCCCATGAGTTGTCAGTCCGCCCCTGTATAAGATGTATCTTTATTTTTGGTTGTTAAAATATGTTTCTTACAGGGACAGCACACCATTTCTTAAAGGTATTGTTAGTACATAGGCTCTGTATTTACCTGTTCATTGCTTTGTCCAGGCAGCAAAACCAGAATGGTAACCTCACTTTTCTCTACTGCATTTGAGTAATTGATCTTGGTCAACTCCTGTTGTTGACTACCTTTTGCCAGAAAATCAATTATATATGGTTGGAATTTTTCTATAGGGACAAACCTTATTGTTCTAGCATGGCCAGGCATGGTGTCATCCCCTTTACCCCTGGGAAAGGTTCTGGTCTCCTGGGCTTTTCTTCCCTATCTATAGTGCATCTCTGACATGCTGTGCTATTATAGATGAAGGATTGCAATTAATGATTATGTGTTTTGTTTAGATCATTATTTAAGAATATATATTGTGATGGCTCCTGAGGAAGTGGATAAAGTCCATGAAACGCGTTGAGCCTAAAGAACTGGATCATCTGTGAAGCAATATGTTATTCTATCAGATTATAACCTTTTTAACTTTTACAAGAATACAGTGTTGGTGGACATGAATAGAAATGTTAGAATATATGTGGTGAATATTGATATGAAATAAATTGGGATTTTATAGATGTTGTGCCTTAAAGTCACAATTTTTTTCAGGTCTGGTCTTCTTTCCCTACCTCTTTCTTTTTTGCTTTATGAGTATCACACAGAGTTATTGTTTATATTTTATTAGGACTTTTTAATAAAAACTGTCAAGATTTATTTTATATACTATGGGAGATTGGATTGCTTCGCATTTATTGGTTTGAATGTTATATGATTTTACAGCAAAGGCAATTCATGTATTGATTTTTTGAGTTAGTATGAGGTGTATCTTTATTTTTGGTTGTTAAAATATTTTTCTTACAGGGACTGTGCACCATTCCTATGTTAGTACATAGGCTCTGTTTTTACCTGTTCATAGCTTTGTCCAGGCAGCATAGCCAGAATGGTAACCTCACTTTTTTCTACTGCATTTGAGTAATTTAGCTTGGTCAACTCTCTGCCATCCAATGGTCAAGTCTACTGTACTCACTGCAATCAGGGCGTGCTGACTGTCGGCCCTAATCTAGGCTACAAAGCTCATTTCTTCCCCTTAATATGACACATTATCACTCAAGCTCTGAAGATGGGGCAGTCTAGTTCCCTCAAAGCGTGTTGGCTGTATCTGACATTTCTGTTCAACTAAATAATACAAATGAACCTCCAGGTGAGAAAACTATTTTTTACTAGGCGCTTCTAACCAAAAAGTGAGAGATACAATTTTAGGGCATGAATACAAATTCCCCTCTATATAAACCTCTGTGGATGTTCACCTGGGAATAGCATGGTCTTGATGTCCTCTGGGCCCTCCAGACAATCGATGGATGCTCTCTGAAAGGCCTTGCTTTGTACACACTGAAGATGACTAAAAAAAGACAAAGTGAAAATTTACAATAAACAGTCGTATAACTGATAACTGATAACTGATCAATAAGCGCTACGTTTTCCCTATAGGTCTTGATTGTAGAATATAAATATTCCATATCTTACATCTGGATGATTGCTAGGCAAGCTCTAAGTGCTAATATATATACAATTTTTCTTTTTTTTTTTGGACAATAGTCCTTCCTAGAGATGTGTATGACAGAAAAATTAGTTTGGTTTCAAATTTGTTCGTTAAGTTAATAATTGTGTTACACAATATTTGTTATATTAGAATGATTCTTTTTCAGAATTTGTGTTGTATATTCCGATTTTTTATTTTCAAATTGATTTGAAATTCAAAATTCAAATTTTAGAAGACGGCTATATATATTCTGTTTTATTCTATTCTATTCTTTTTTTATTCTATTATATTTTTTTTTACTCCATTCTATTCTTTTATACTCTATTCTACTCTATTATATTCTATTTTATATTTTATTCTATTCCATTATTGTATTTTACTTTCTGTTCTATTCTGTTTTATTCTATTATTTTGTTTTATTTTATATCGTATTATTTTCAGTTTTATTCTATTTTTTTGTTTTATCTTATATTGTATTATTTTTTTTGTTTTATTCTGTTCTTTTGTTTTATTTTATATTGTATTATTTTCAGTTTTATTCTATTCTTTTGTTTTATCTTATATTGTATTATTTTTTTTGTTTTATTCTGTTCTTTTGTTTTATTTTATATTGTATTATTTTCTGTTTTATTCTATTCTTTTGTTTTATTTTATGTTGTATTATTTTCTGTTTTATTCTATTATTTTGTTTTATTTTAGAACGTATTATTTTCAGTTATATTCTATTCTTTTTTATTCTATTCTATTTTATTCTACTCTATTCTTTTATTTTCAATTCTATTCTATAAAGCAGCCTAAGTAGGAATCATCATCTTTTTTTATTTTTATACCTTCAAATTAATTTTCAAATTTGAATTCAGATAATTTGTCGAAATGTATTACTATTGTGAGTCAGAAATTCGGATACATCTGAATCTCTAAATAATGAAAGTTTAGTTCGAATTTTGATTTGTAACTAAACGAACTGCACATATCTAGTCCTTCCCAAGATGCCTGACTAGGGCATGTTTCATGGGCTTTAGGTCTGCATCCATCAGGGCTTGTAATGCTGGTTTTGTTTGTATGTTAGTAGTTAACAGGGGTAAATCAACTCTGAAATAACCTGGCTCCTTAACTTGCCTGGTTTTAGACTCTATTTTACCTGCTAAAGGAGGCATTTTATTTTAGGAAGCCAATTTATACTAAAGTTGATCAAACCCCCCCCCCCCATTAACCACTAAAAGTCCAATAAAACCAGCAATCTGAGCCCTAATGAAGGAGGAACCTTATAGCCTGTGAAACGCATTGGATGATACCTTTATTATCTTTGGACTTAAGTGATTATATAATTATACTGGGTGTGGTGCTCTCATTTTCCTTGAACCCTCCATTGTCCTCCAGAGCAGCCTTTGAGCTTCTTTCATATTAGAGAACTGCCTGGCTAGAGTCACTGTACTGCATAGTATGGATCAGGGGTGGACTGACAACTCATGAGGCCCCTGGGCAATAGGGGATCATGAGGCCCCTGTGTCCTTGCCCACACCCAAAAAAAAAAACCTATGAAAAAGCCAATGAAAGGTACCAGGGGCATCTCATGGGGCCCCCTACTGACCCCGAGCTCTCAGGCAGTGCCCTAGTGCTCGAATGGTCAGTCCACCCCTGGTATGGACTCACCTTAACACTGAGAATCATAATCAATTTTGGATCCAATCCCTTCTATCTGAATGTTCTGATATTGTAAATGCTGTATGTGTCCTCAGAAAGGAGGTTCTGTGCTGACACTTGGCACTCAGACAGGAATTGAGTGGAAATTTCCCTAATGAGGACACAGAGCGATAAAACCTTGGCAGATGTCCTAACCAGGGGCAGACTGACCATTTGGAAACTCGGGCACTGCCCGAGGGCCTGGGGTCAGTAGGGGGCCCCATGAGATGCCCCTGGTACCTTTTTCATAGGCTTTTTTGAGTTTGGTCAAGGACACAGGGGCCCCATGATCCACTATTGCCCGGGGCCCCATGAGTTGTCAGTCCGCCCCTGGTCCTAACACTACTCTGCTGTAGAAGAAGCGTGTCCTGTTGGGAGAAGTTTCCCTATCTTCTTATTCTGGCAAACCAGCAAAACTAAAGGGAATGGGGAGATTTTCCCTTACTTCTTGTTCAGTGTGACTGCCAATAGCAATACAGGGATAGAAGAGGTTCTATGTCTTCTCTACTCTATCCAACACTTGATAATTTTGTCTGGAATTGGTCTTCATGTCCTTGTGTTTATGAAGTTCCCACAAGTTAATATGCTGAGCTGTAACACATAGGGGTTTATTTACTAAAGCTGGAGAGTCCAAAATCAGACTCCCTTCTGCATAGAAACCAATCAGCTTCCAGGTTTCATTGCCAAAGCTTCATTGAACAAGCTGAGGTTAGAAGCTGATTGGTTTCTATGCAGAAGGGAGTCTGATTTTGGACTCTCCAGCTTTAGTAAATAAACCCCATACTGTCTGTTGCTGAGTTTTATTAGGTTGCTTCGAATTGTTCTTTGTCAGTCACTCAGGTGGTTTATTGATTTTCTGATTATACAATCCAGTATGCCTTATGAGCTAAATACTGAACAAGTGTGGCTGGCTGCACGTAGACTATCAACTCAGCTGCTATTTACTCTTCTATGCAGTGATGACTTATTTATTATTATAGGTACTTATATAGCACCATCAATGTACGCAGCACTTTACATATATATTGTACATGCACATCAGTCCCTAACCCTCAAGGGGTGTACAATCTAAAGTCTCTAACTTACATTCATACATATACTAGGGACAATTTTGACAGGAGCCAATTAACCTACCGGCATGTCTTTGGAGTGTGGGAGGAAACCCTGGAGGAAACCCACACAGGCACAAGGAGAACAAGCAAACTCCAGGCAGGTGATACCATGGTTGGGATTTGAACCAGCGACCCGAGTACTGCCAGGCAGAAGTGCTAACCATTAAGAATTACTTTAAGCATTTAAAAATGCTTCTGACATTCATGCAGCAGATATTTCATACATAGACCCTAAAATGTCAGTCATTTTAACTCTGCCTCTTTTTTTCTGTCTTAACAGTCATTATAGAAATCTCTGCTGTCAGAACAATGTGAAATTCTAGCTGCTGTGCAGAATGACACGTTACAAAAAAAATCGCATGTTACAAAATTTTACATAACCAACTATTAAGCATGCTGCAAATAACTAAATACACAAGATTTTTTAATGCTCTTGTTAGGTTTTCCATTTTAGGAAGCAAATAAACATCTTATTTTAAGGAAACCAGATATCTGGGAATATGTTCTATTTAATTACTGTATCCTCTTTTTACCATGAGCACCTGTAATTCTCACTTTGTAGCATTAGGTGGCAGCATATGCAGTCTTTATTCCCTGTCACTGCCGAAGTATTTCATTCTATTTATGCACACATACTGAAATTCTCAATTACTTAAAACCCCTACACACATATTCTGAAAGCAGAGAACCTGTAGAATAAAAAGAAGTTAGTTCCAATTTTTTATGTTACACAATATTTGTGCAACTGCATATCAAACCTTTATATTGTCAGCAGGGGCGGACTGACCATTTGGAATCTCGGGCACTGCCCGAGGGCCGCGGGGTCAGTAGGGGGCCCCATGAGATGCCCCTGGTACCTTTTTAATAGGCTTTTTTGAGTTTGGGCAAGGACACAGGGGCCCCATGATCCACTATTGACCGGGGGCCCCATGAGTTGTCAGTCCGCCCCTGATTGTCAGTAACAAATACACTAATGTGAAAGCAGATTACCAGTTCTTAGATGTGATGGTTGTAGTAACCAGAGGCGGACTGACCATTTGGAAACTCGGGCACTGCCCGAGGGCCCGGGGTCAGTAGGGGGCCCCATGAGATGCCCCTGGTAACTTTTTCATAGGCTTTTTTTAGTTTGGGAAAGGACACAGGGGCCCCATGATTCCCTATTGCCCGGGGGCCCCATGAGTTGTCAGTCCGCCCCTGGTGGTAACTCTGCTGTTTTTCAGAAGTTCAATCTCTCAAGCAGAATGTATCAGTTTACATGGATAAGACAAGCCATTTACCACTGGCAGGGGCGATTAAAATAATCAGCATTTATTTATTCTTGTAAAAGCTTTATATACCCCCCCCCCCCCCAAAAGAAAAAAAACTGTTTGCTGTGGCTGATTACAAAGTGTGAACTGGAGTCTGGCTTCCACTTTCTATTGTATTCAAATCTGCTATTACATTTAACACTCCCATCCCCCCAAAACTGACAGTGCTGCGTTCTACTGTGTCCTATGCTCATTCCTCCAAAGTGCTCTCTCACTAATATTGAAGGCGTGTTACTGGCCAGATCACCAGGTCAAAACAGAAGGAAAATGCCAAAGAAGAAATTGATGCAGCCACCACATCTATTTATTGGTAAGCTGCAAAATACTACATTTTTGGTTTGGAGTTTAATACCACTTCAATTTTAGAGCACACAGAATCATTCAAATCCTCTTTTTTAAATATAGAACATAAAACTGTGTCATGTAAATAGATACCAAACATGTCAAGTCTAAAAATTAAAAAATAAAAAGTGACACAGGTTAAAAATAGAGTTGCATTGATTCCGGTGTCTGTTCCTGTACTGAAGTATTGGTACTCGTGCAAATGGTCCAGTACCTGAAACCGATACCTACAGGCTCGGTTCTTTCAGCTGTCAGCAGGATAACAGTGAAGGAAAAGTGGTAGAACGTGCCGCATTATGCTCATGATGGGATCCATAGTGAATACAACCAGAAAAGACAGGTCATCTCAACACATACTGCTCTCTCTGCTTCTGCTCTCTCTATTTATTTTAAAATGTCTGAAATAGTTAATTATTTACTATTTTTCAGTGCATTCTGGGCATTTGGGAGGGTCCGCTGAGGTTATCTTTTAAAAACGCGTATAAATGCGGTATGCAAACGCAGCTAAACTGATGTTTTTTAACCTATGTTTTCTAGCAGTCAGTTTCCAGCAGTCAGAAGAGTTTTCCAAACACCCCGTGTACATGAGCCCTTAGAGTCCATTGACACTTGTGTGACCTGCCATGCGACTTTGGGGTCCAAATTCGCATGGCAAGTCGCACCTCATGTTTCCCAGAGTACCATTCAAATCTGTGCGACTTCAAGTTGCAGCAACTTGAAAATAGTTCCTGCACTACCATGGTACGACTTTTGATGTGACTTTAGTCCAGAGGATGTACATGAAAACTTTGGTGACACGTTAATGTGAAAGGAGCCTTAGGTTGAGACTTTCCAGAGTAGCGTAGCCATCTAAGGATATGAACATAGCGGCCGTGTGTGGGCTGGAGTTAAGGGCAGCCATAGAATGGTCTGGTAGGGAATACAAAGAGGAGAGTTGCTCCCTTGAAAGATTAAGGGACTCCCCTACCAAGGTGTCTCACTTACCTTTTCCAGGAGTCTTCTCCCTCCCATATCTCATACAGGATATAGCCTGGTTGGGACTGAAGCTTCTGGATGGACACACTGAATAAAACAAAACACAGTTTCCAATGTACGGTCAAATATGACAGATAGTTAGCAATTTATCTCCACTTGCCCTTCCTGCTAGAACCCCTCTAGTAACTGCTTACCTGGATCATCTACATGGTCCTTAAAGTGTATTTCTACTTTTACAGCCATATTGGGACAACACCTATTTTTCACGTTCTTTTAAATGGCAAAAAAAACGCTGCTTACATTTTTTGATTTTTTGATGTGCTTTTCTGATAACTCCAACACTTTTAAAGCTTACTGTGCTGGCATATGTCATTATCAGTTGTAAACTAGATTTTGAACGGTGTCTATCCTAACAAAGGGTTAAAGATTTAGAAGCTGGGCTCCCCCAGACTGACAGTGCTGCTGTCCTGAGGTGTATCTGTTGCTCATTCAACCAGAATGCAGACACTGTGATACTGGGAGTGTGTTACTGGTCAGATCACCAGGTGAAAACAGAGGAAAAAAGCTTATAATAAGAAAATGAATGCAGCCACCACCTCTAATGATTGGGTTTAATATTAATGTTGTAAATTAGTGTTGTAAATATAGCATGTATATGACAACATATATTATAAAGAAGTATTATCCTTATAAAACACAATAGGGTGGATTTGCTAAAACGGAAGAGTGCAAAATCTGGTGCAGATCTGCATAGAAACCAATCAGCTTCCAGGTTTTTTTTTGTCAAAGCTTATTTGAACAAACTGAAGCTAGAAGCTGATTAGCTACCATGTAGTCAGCTGCACCAGATTTTGCACCCTCTAGTTTTAGTAAATCAACCCCAGTGCATTGCATTTGATAAATTATAAGAAAACATAACAAAAATAGAAAAAAATAGTTGAAGACTGGTGTACACATTTATTACAAATAGAATTGCAACTATACTGTGAAAGAATTGAACTGGGAAAGATCTGGGTGAAGGATTGCTATCCTGCTACTGTAGACAAGTTTCTGGAAGCATGCTAACATGATAAAAGCATAGAATAGCAACATTATAAGAAACTACACTAATAGCAACAATAGTATCAATAAGGTAATAATAAAAACAAGTTGATTATTAACCCCTTGGCGCCAGCGCCTCCCATCCCTTTAAGGGTTTCAGAAGCAGGGAGGCGGGGTTTTAGGGTCATGTGACTGCTGTGATTCGCTGTCACGACGGTCAAATGATCGGGAAAGGTCCCGATCGAAAGAGGAGATCGGGACCTTTCCATGAGTACCGAATGTGTGTGCTGGGAGCGCATAATAGAACGCAAATGTGCGGCCACTCGGCGTCTAGGCCCAGACGCCGGGAGGCAGCACATTTGCGTTCGGCCGGCGCCAAGAGGTTAATATTATTTTTATTACAGATATTTATACAGCGCCATAAATTTACGCAGCGTAATACGTATATATTATACATTCACATAGTCCCTGCCCTCACGGAAAGTACAATCCAAGGTTCATAACTGACATTCATAAATACACATATTAGGGCCAATTTAGACAGAAGCCAATTAATCAACCAGCATGTCTTTGGAGTGTGGGAGGAAACCGGAGTACCCGGAGGAAAGTCACGCAGGCACAGGGAGAACATACAAACTCCAGGTAGGTGGTGGCGTGGTTAGCTGATTGATTTAAGATTAGTATATTGAGAGAAATGTGTTAAAGTGGTATATATGTTACATATACCCAGTGAAGTGACTGGCCTCAGGTGATACACAGAGATGAAACCAATCCTCATACATAACATTTACTTGTTTATTTGCAGTCTTCTCTTATCTACATCTATTCAAAGTGCAGAATTATAAAGCTTGTCTAAGATTTCAGAAAAAAGGGGGCAGAGAGTTGAAATTACACACTGCAGAGCTCAGTAAGGAGAGCTCTGAGAGCTGATTGGAGAGAAGAGACACACCCACCTCCACACAGCTCGCAGAAACTGACACTATCAATCTGGGAAGATCCCTTCCTTACATCAACATTTTTTTCTTGGTGTCAGGAAAACACTTAGTGCTCTGGATTGAGACAAGTACACACTATAGAAGGAAATGCTTTGTTTGTATTTCATGTCTGAGGTTTACAACCACTTCAAATATGGCTGACAAGTTGACTTTTGTTGAAGATCTACAGCACAGGTGTCAAAGTGGTGCCCTCCAGATGTTGCCACACTACAAGTCTCATGAGGCATTGCAAGATTGACAGTTCCAAGCATGACTCCCACATGTAGAGGCATGTTGGGACTTGTAGTTTTGCAACAGCTGGAGGGCCGCCAGTTTGACACCCCTGATCTACAGTATGCCCTATATAACACATTCCAACAAAATAGGCAAAAATATTATCTAGTGTTAGCAAATCAACCAAAATTTGACTTGCATATTATTCCTAAAAACTTTCCACTGCTCACAAGTTGTGTCTTTCAGTTTTTCAACCAAAGAAGCCACTTAGACTAGGGGTGAAAGTTTTTTAAGCCGTTGGACTTGATTTGCCAACTCCAATTCCATGATCTGGATGACCAAAAACCTTTCTAGACCAGTATATTTTTTTTTTACATGGGGAGACTTAAAAAAATCATTGTCCTCTATGGAATATTACTTGGTGTTAATACCCCCAAGATTGAGAAGTTATGGGCCACATGGAAGGAGGATATCCTTCTTTGGATGAGGAGGACTGGGCAGAGGCTTTGGAACAGGGCCCCAAGTTAGTTTTTTCCTCCAGAGATAAAGTTATACAGGTCAAGTTTTTACATAGGGTTTATTACACCCCCTTGAGGCTTTCTCAGATATACCCAGAGCGGGACCCTGCTTTCCCCCATTGCCAGCTACATTTGGGAACCTTTTTACGCATGTTCTGGACATGTCTTGGAATTGTTCCCTTTTGGTCTGATGTTTTTGATTTGATCAATATACGGTTGCAGCTGTCCCTGCCCCTTTCACCTGCCTTGGCGTTGCTGAGGCTTCATGATGAGGCACAATGGTCCCACCACTCAAACTGCTGATATCTTATCTCCTGTATTATGCCAAAAAAGAGGTTCTATTAAAGTGGAACTCAGGGGGCCTTCCTGTGATATCGTCTTGGGAAACAGCTGTAGATGTGGCCCTTCCAATGTACAAACTTGTCTATATTAATAGAAGCTGTCCCTGGAAATACGATAAGGTATGGCTCCCCTGGACATCTCATTGAGGGTATACAGTGGAAGCGTTTGGCCCACTGCCCTGTAGTATGATCTTTCAGTGGGGGTTTATGGTAGCCTCTTATTCTCCCCCCCCCCCTCCTTTTTCCTGTCCTCCCTCCCTTCGGTTTACTTCCCCTTTCCTTCCTCTCCTTTCCCTTAATTTTTTAGTTGTCTGTTTCTGATGGGTTCCCTACACCCTGGGTCTCACCCTTGAATTGACTCAGATGCGGTACCACCAGTTTATTGCTTCATAACTACTCTGTGGTTTTTTGGATGTTGTGCAACTTGCTGCTATTGTACATTCCCATTGTGCTATGTCTACCATGTCAAACAATTGCATTGTGTTTCAGCTGTGATGTTCTTTTACTTTCCTTTTTACAATAAACATCCTGTATTGTAAAAAAAAATGTTTTTTTTTTATATTGCAGATTTATGGATTTGATCCAGATTATAGTGGATCAACATTATGGTTATCTGGAAAGAACTATACAAAAGTGTCAGAATTCGAGGAGTTAGATAACTTCATAAATTAAATATTTTACTCCTTAGAGTCTTCCATCTTTGTATTTACTATCATAGGAAATCTTTTGATCATTGCATTAGCATCCATCACCCCTGCCCTTTAGCCCACTATGTATTATCTCTCATTTTCAGATCTCTAGATTTCAACCAACATTCTTTCGAACATGCTTGGCAATCTTTTTTCTTGGGGAGGAAATAATTACTTTCTGTGGCTGCATCACACAGTGATACTTACTCAATGCAATTGGAATCTGACAGAGTAAAAGGAAAGGAAACATAATCTTGTTTAGACCATCTGGAGTCTAACTGGGGAATAAACTAAACTCCCTTCTGTTTCAGGTCTACCTGCGCCACCTGTGTCAGTTTCTATTTCAGAGTGAAATAGCAACTGCAGAATGTGCACCTAATTAACAGAGGAAATGTGGCAGTTTTCCATATAGAGAACTGCAACTGATTCCCCAAGATGTGACCTTGTCAAACAGAATGTGAGCAGACCGCTCACATCCCTCTCTCTGCCCGTGCAGTGATTACACTACACAAGCAGAGGTCACAGAGTTATCACTCTCCTCCTCCCTCCCACCCTGAACTGAGAGAGTCGGGGATTGCAAGGAGATGGGAGCATGCCATTCCAGCTCTCCTTTTCTCTCTGGCATGTGCTGTATTTGTCACAGAACAGAGAACCGATCTGTCCTAATCAGGGCTTTTTTTCTCAGAGAATAGGTGCAACTACCCCCTTCTGAGTCACTTCTTGTATCCTTGGTTCCATCCCTTACCCAACTCCCAGTACTGCTCATTTTAAAGAATACAGAACCAAGCAGGGGTGGACTGACCATTTGGAAACTCGGGCACTGCCCGAGGGCCCGGGGTCAGTAGGGGGCCCCATGAGATGCCCCTGGTACCTTTTTCATAGGCTTTTTTGAGTTTGGGCAAGGACACAGGGGCCCCATGATCCCCTATTGCCCGGGGGCCCCATGAGTTGTCAGTCCACCCCTGGAGCCAAGTGTCATTTTGTAGTGCTAAACAATTTGTATGGAATTAGTGATTGCAAGAAAAGCAGTCAAATAGATCCCCCGCAGCAACGACAGATCTCCCAGCACCCGGAATCAATAGACTGCCCAGAAGCCAGCAACAACAGCCCCCTTCTTCAACAGTAGATCCCTTACAGCAACAATTCACTCCCCCCAGCAACAACAGATCCCCCACAAGCAACAATGGACTGCCAAAAAATATATATATCCCCTCCAGTGACAATAGATCCCCCAGCAGCCAGCATTAATAGACCTTCCAGCACACCCCAACACCCCTCTTCCACGTTACCACTGAAAAAAGCCCTGGTCCTAATTAACAAAGGAGCTTGTGCCCCCTTTGTTAATTAGGAGCAGAATCTGTTCCATTTTTATGTTTAGAAGAGTGGTGCAAGCTTGTGCCCACATCACCCTGTTAATTCCCCCAATGTACTTAAATATTTAAATAGGAAATCCAAAAGGTTTCCCCTGGCATCATTGTTTTCATCTATTGTAAAACATTTTATATTATTGTAATCTGACAATTATTTCACACTATTCTATTATGTTTTCTGGATGGATTGCCATTGTTTCATACATCCTATATTTACAACACTATTTTTCATATTCTAGCCCTGATGAAAGGGGCCTCTTAGAACCCCCAAAATGTGTTGGCTGTTTGAATGAACTTTGGGACCAATAAACTACTGCTGCAAAAAATATTGGTGCTCTTTTGCGTACAGCCTTTAGTAATAAAAACTTGACAGAGGTTTTAACTCTTTTCCAACCTTAGCAGAAACCCATTTTAACTGAAATTTCATATTATTAGGAATATGCACTTTGCAATACGTGTTATTAAACCCTGGACCCTGCATTCACTATATCTGGTCTGAATAGTACACACAACATGGAAATGCAATTATTTTAGTAAATATAAACTGCTAAATACCTTTTCTCATCAGCAGTTAGAGCAGTCTTGCATCGCTTCTCGGCAGATCAAGTGTAGTATCTGTTCTTATCAGTGTCCAGCAGGGGTGCTCCACGGTCATTCTAGCTTTGCGGGGATGACTGGTTGTATAGTACCCCTGCTGGTATGATGGGGGCCTGGATGGCTAGTACTGGCTGGAAGAGAAAGCGAGGCGCCCACAGGCTGCTGGGGCCCGTGAGTACTTCTCCCAGGAAGCCTGGAAGGACCCAGTTCCTCCTGATTCGAGCGGATCTACCTTGTCTGGCCAGGAGCCAGGAAGGCAGAAAGTCCACAAACCAGTGCCCCCTGAGTGGTCGCCTCAGGGGTGCTCTTAGTAACACCTGGGTGTGGGACCCCACAGTGTGAAAAGGCACATGGTCACTGTGTTTTCAACTTTATCTGCACAGTGCCCTCAGGACCAGGCCTTTTGGCTAAGTTCGGGGCAATTTTTGCTACAGGCCTCAGGGCCTGGTCTTTCACAATTTGGCATGACCACTTTTTTATTTTCTATTTATTTAATTTATTTCACGTCCCACGTTTTGTCACTTTTTCTTTCTTATGTGTGTGTTTTTCTCACAAGATGGAGGGTGTGGGTCCTCAGGCCTGCCCTGAAGTCTAGAGGAAGGATGTGTGGCCTTTTGGTTCCTTCCTCCCCTGTACCTGGGGGGTTTTCTCTTCGGGAGAGCCCCCTGACCAAGTACTGGGTGGCTGGCTTCGGCTGGCCACAAGGAACGGTGGTCCACCAGGCCTTTTGGCCAGGAGGACCAAATGGGAACCTTGTCCCTGTCAGGAGCTTCATGCCCCAGGGGATCAGGGTAGTGGTCCATCCCCTTCGGGGGAAGGACAAAGCACACCCCTAAGTGCACTTTTTCGTGTGGTGTTTTGCACTTGCACTTTTTTTGTGAACACTTACGGGTTTTTCGTTTATCGCACGTTTGCGGACTTAAAAAATAGTCTTGCGACTTCAGCAGAGCACTGGTTAAAGCTTCTAGGAGGAGTTTTCTTTCTGCTCTAAGAGGATGTGAAATTTCTGACCATCTGTCTGAGCAGTGCTGATTGGCCCCGGGCTGATCACATGCACCCTCCCAAGAAAAAAAACCCCTCTAAAGTAATACACACCAAACTGAGAATGTGCATGTGACCACGGGTTCAGGCTGTATCAGTTTGATCATTTCAACAAGAGGAGGGGCAGAGAAGTAAGGATCAAACATCCTTTTTACACAATGCAGAAGATTATCCCCTTAGGTTCCACAGTGAGTATAACAAGCATGCTTTACTGCATATACAGACTGATTTTACTGTTGTGGGTTTAGTAACACTTTAATGTCAAAGTAACAGATTGACTTGGTGCGATCCGCCTCCGCCACTAATACTTGCCTTCTTGCGATCTCCTGCCACCCAGGGTGCCTGCTGAACCTTCAAGAAAAAATCCTTGAGAAGGTTGCAGGCTGGCTCTGCACAGGGCAACTGAGCTTCCCCCAGGTGACAGTGCTGAGAAACCCCAACAGGTGATCTAATCCTTCTCTAGTCTATCTAGAACAAATAAAAAACGTTTTATCTGGACATACACTTTAATTTTATTAACCCAATGTTTTTTTTATACTCATTGGTGTATTAGTTTTTGTTGCATTATAATAGATTACGTTTTACATCCCTTATGAGCATCATGGGGTTCACAAATGTGATTTATAAAAGAAGTAGTGCATGTAGCATCATGTTGTAGTCCTGATGAAGAGTGTCCCTTAGAACCCCTGGCTGTTTTAATACACCTGTGACCGATGAATTGTTTCTGTAACAATAGCCTGGTGCTTTTCTTTGTACAATTTTTAGCAAAGAAAATCTGACAGAGGTTCTAACTCTTTCCCAATTTATCCAACATATTGTAGCTGAATTCCCACATTAAAGTGTAAAATCAATATTCTGCTTTTTAGTTCTACTTGATGTAAAAATATAACAATAACCGTAATGATAATAACACAGATAGCACACAGGAGCTATCAAATGCAGGACCAGGATGGGGGGGGGGGGCAGAAGGTGCAGCTGCCTCAGGTGCAGTGTTTTCATTTAGAGGAGGGGCACATTCCTATGTAATTTAACACATACTTTGCGTATTAATATGACACAGTTTGGCATCTTTGCCCCAAATTACATCACCAATCTTGTCTCCAAATATCACCCAAACAGTCCTCCCTTGACCTCCTACTCTTTAGCTCCCTTGTCTCCTCCTCCCATGCTCATCTACAGGACTTCCCCAGAGCCTCCCCCATCCTCTGGAACTCTCTACCCCAATCTATCAGACTACTGCCTACTCTGCCCACTTTTAGGCGATCTCTGAAAACCTATCTCTTCAGGGAAGCCTATCCTGCCTTCAGCTAAAAACGGAATCTTCTATTCCTCCTACCAGTCCATCCCCCACAGTTATTACCTTTTGTACCACCAGCCCCTCCCTCTTAGATTGTAAGCTCCAAGGAGCTGGGGCTCTCCTAACCTTCTTGTATTGAACTGTATCCCAACCACGGCACCACCTGCCTGGAGTTTGCATGTTCTCCCTGTGCCTGCGTGGGTTTCCTCCGGGTACTCTGGTTTCCTCCCACACTCCAAAGACACGCTGGTAGGTTCATTGGTTCCTGTTTAAATTGGCCCTAGTATGTGTATGTATGAATGTGAGTTAGGGACCTTAGATTGTACACCCCTTGAGGGTTAGGGACTGATGTGAATGTACAATATACAGTATATGTAAAGCGCTGTGTAAATTGACGGCGCTATATAAGTACCTGAAATAATAATAATCATTGCTGTATTGTCTCCCTTTATATTGTAAACCGCTGAGCAAACTATTGGTGCTTTATAAATTCTGTATAATAATAATAATCTTTGCCCTGGGCACTAGATGACCTTGTCCTGGTCCTGATCACATGCACCATAATGTTATATAACTATATAGGCAGGGGCATCCCTAGGCAGGTGCGGGGGGTGCGCACCACACCAGGTGACACCTTTTGCATGGGGTGACACCAGACCCGCTACACGGAAAGGTAAGTTTTAATGCAAGCTGACGATCCCCGCAGGATGGATCGGATCTGCTGATTGAACATAATGGATCGGAGTCCGTTCCATTATCCTCCCCAATCCACTGATCCGATCCATCCTGTGAGGATCGTCAGCTTGCAACCTATACGGGGTTAACTGATCTCTGCACAAGCTCCACGAAAAGGAAAGTTTTAAAGCAAGCTGACGGTGCTTATGGTACATATAATGATGTCAGTATGTGGAACGTTCCAAGGCAAGGAAGGTTTAGCTGCATCATATAATGAGATCTCTCTATAGCTTCTTTCAGCTGTAACATCTCTGGAATGTTCAGTGGAAAAGGGGTTCTCTAACAATGAAGGTGCCAAATCATTATTCACCTCTGCGATGACTCACAGCTGCAGAGAACAGGCAGTGCCCTTCAGAGGGAAAAATCTCACAATAGTTATTTTTTATTTAAGACATTTTTAAACTAAGAAAGAACAGGAAAAGCATTATTATTTTGCTGTTACCTTGACCATCAGTGTGTAATTATTTTATGCCTTGCCGTATGATAAAATGTTCAGATTTGACAACTGAAAAGTGTATCTATAGCCAAAACCATTTTGTTAGTTTAGGATGGAGTGGGGAAGGGTAACTACTTCTGTAAGGCTCTTATTGGGTTCGAATAAAATGAGGAAATAGCACAGTGAGATAAAAATTGATATGGTAACTCGGGATACCATCCTGTATGTATAAACCAAAAAGAAGAAATTCTTATATAAGGAACTCTATTGATGATCGCTAGGAACTCATACATATATTCATCAAGCCAGAATATACAGTATATATAAAAAACTTTTTATTATAATATGTTAAAACATAAGACTTAAAGCCACAACACAACAATTTTGAAACCAAAACTGTTAAAGACATCCACCAGCATGTAATAACTTGTAGTTGCTTGGGTCTACGCGTTTTGCGAAAAGCACCACTTTCTGGGGGTTTTTGGGGGGGTTTTTCCATTGCTTCAGGCAGCTATTGCGTTTTGTTGTTTCACATATTTTTTAGATATTTTGTTCATTATACTGAGCATTTCTTGAGATCTGTCAATGATACTATGCTTTTGTTACAGAATATATGTCTTTTTGATTTTCATGCACAACTCATCCATGGTCCTGGGAAAGCGGTGCTTTCTGCAAAACACATAGTTCCAAGCAACTACCCAAGCAACTGCAAGCTATTACATGCTGGGGGATGCCTTTAACAGTTTTTTGCTTCAAAACCTCTGTATTATGTTATTAAAACAACTTAAAGAAGAAATCCGGGCAAAATTATTATTCTCCCATGCATTGGTGCTGTGCCCACCTACCCAGAGAGGGTATGAACACAGAATACATAAAATATATGGATGTGGACTAAATATTATATCACGTGAAAAAACCAACCATGGGCCCCATAGTACATTTGTATTGATTGGATGGCAATAATAAAAAAAAGATTTTATCTTTTACAAGTTGTATGATATGTACTATTCTTGAGACCACTTTCATTATTTGTACCATGGTTGATCAATATATAGCAGGCATGGTGGTATTCGAGGTGGATGTTTTATGTCTCTTATTTTTTTTCCATTCTACTTCCTCAGTACTTGTTATGTTCTACAAAACTCATATTTATTGCACCTGATTACCTCACATCGTTGTGTTAAGGAAATAATGTGATTACTATTGCCAACACAGTTCATTTATAGAAAGATTATTTCCATTGCAGGTGCTCTCATACATTCCTGAGGTCTCTTATTTTTCCAGTTTGTCCATCATTGTCAATCATGTCATTCAGGGTTATACCACACAATGAACTGATTTATATACGTATATGAACAGTCACAAAAATATTAGCACTGCTTCCTTTTTTTGCAAGTGAAATTTCATAAAGTCTCCATTCACACTATTGCGATTTGTTGTGCATTTGCCGTCATGCTACCATGGATGATCATAGAAATGACATTATTCTCTATGGCCCCCCATTTACGTCAATGCACTGTGGTGCAGTGTGATTTTTGAAAAGTTGAATGTGCTTCTTTTTTGTTGCATTCTTGGGGAAGGTTTGTGCTTAACATCCAGTCTGTGCCTCCTAGCACCAATGGTGTCAAAGCAGATATTGCTGGTTATTGGCCAAAACAAAAACACATGAAACCCACATAAAAATGCATATAAACGCAATTTTAAAAAAAGCTCTAAAAGAAGCAGGAATATGCAGCAACCTACTGTGCTGAAAAATTTACTGCAATGCAGCGGTGTGAACTGACACCATAGCAAATAGGGCAAATAGCCTTGACTTTGCCTTGGAACCATTGTACAGCGTAGCCCAAGGCAAATGGTATGAACAATGTTGACCAACTCCCAACTGTTCCAAGCATCAGCTACTCTTTCTATAAAATAATACTTTGTAGGTTAGTCTTAAACTTTTCTCCTGCTAGTTTAAGTCATGTTCTCGTGTTTTAGATCTTAGCTTCCTACTGAAAATTCCAAACAACACCAAAGACCAATGAGAGACTTGAGTTATGCCAACCAGGATCTTGTTTATACACAAGGATTCACAAACTGCATTAAAACCCTATTATTTTTTATTAAAGCCAACATTATTTATCTCATAACATTTGTGAAGAAAGAACTTTCACAATGCATCAGATAAAAGCAATAAGTAACAATGCTTCAAGCTGCTTCAAGCCGTCATAAAGGTCAAGCATCGAAGCTCCTGAAGAATAGCATGCTGGAATTATGTGGAAAACAAAGAACCTATTGATCAGTTTGTCTCTATGACTTTTATGATGAGGATGGACTGGGAGCCCCTGCTGCCACTGGGATATACACATTTTGGTTACCATTTCGATATACTGGGCATTTATTAATGATATTGAATCACGCCTATATTGTCTAAACTCGAGCCCCATGTAGAAGATTTTGACCATTAGATCACCTGCTGACCTTTGGCTATATGCAGGTGTTTCTATCTGAGAGAAAGTGGCCTCCAGTTTGGTGTATCAGGATATACCTCTATGGAAAATGCTCACATGATGTGAATTCCAGTGGATTGCAGTGTTTCTTTTCTTTGACAGAGCAACTGTAGGTTCCAGTGTATTGATCCTTTCACATGTGCTTCTGAAGAAGATCTTTTGAAACATGTCGAGTCTACACGTGATATGTACTGGAATCTATAAATCAGTGGTCTGCATACTGTGGCCTGGGGGCTAGATGTGGCCTTTTGCTAGCCTTTATCTGGCCCTTGGGGCACTATTCCTCCCATGGATACTAACAATGGAGCACTATTCCTCTCACTGACACCAATGATGGGACACCATTCCTCTCACTGATACCAATAAGGGGCACTATTCCTCCCACTGATACCAACAATGAAGCACTATTCCTTCTACTGACACCAATAATGGGGCACTATTCCTTCTACTGACACCAACAATGGGGCACTATTCTTTCCACTGACACCAACAATGGGGCACCAGGGGCAGACTGACAACTCATGGGGCCCCCGGGTAATAGGGGATCATAGGGCCCCTGTGTCCTTGCCCAAACTAAAAAAATCCTATGAAAAAGGTACCAGGGGCATCTCATGGGGCCCCCTACTGACCCCAGGCCCTCGGGCAGTGCCCGAGTTTCCAAATGGTCTGTCCGCCCCTGTGGGGCACTATTCTTACCACTGACACCAATGATGGCATTATTTACTCCCACTGATGCGGGGCATTTTCTACTCCCAAAGGCCACAGTCCGGCCCCCCTAAAGTCTGAAGGACAGTAAAATGGTTCTTTATTCAGAAAGTTTAGAGATCCCCGTTATACATGATGTGAACCTCGCAGCAGAGAGTATATTAACATGTGTTGTATTGTTTTCATGAGATTGAGTAAACTGTTTTTATAATACTCTGTTTCTATATGGTCCACAAAAAGTCCATGATTACCAAATAGAATCTTGTTAAATGTATGATTATAAGGACATGGGCATATAGCACACACAGTCTTGGTTTCAACAATATAAGGTCCTGAAGAATCGGCCTTATCCCCAAAACATGCAGACCAAAGAGAGCTATAACTATGAGGTTGGAAACTGTTACGACGGCTTGAACCATTGTTACTTATTGTTTTTATCTGATGCATTGTGAATGTTCTTTCTTCACCAATTTCATGAGACAAACAATTTTAGCTTTAATAAAAAAAAAATATGTTTTTAATAGGAATTTGTGAACCCTTGTGTATAAATGAGATCCCATTTGGCATAAGTAAAGTCTCTCATCAGTCTTTGATGTTATTTGGTATATGTTTTCGGTAATGCCCCCCAGGTTATCAATATACTATTACAGATACTTATACAGCACCATCAATTTACACGGCGGTTTACATATATATTGTACATTCACATCAGTACCTGCCCTGAAGGAGCTTACAATCTAAGGTGCCTAATACACATTCATACATACACATACTAGGGCCAATTTAGGCAGGAGCCAGTTAACCTACAAACATGTCTTTGGAGTGTGGGAGGATGAGTACCCAGAAAGGCACAAGAAGAACATGCAAACTCTAGGTAGGTATGCTGTGGTTGGGATTTGAACCAACAACCCTAGCTGCTGCATTTTGAACATGTTACATGTTCCACCATAAAAACAGGTGGAACATGTAACATATCTCCTAAGGAGAACGTATCCTTTAAAGGTTTCAGTCATGTCCCCCTTTCCCTTTTTTCCTCCAGACTGTACATATTAACCATTTCCATACCAGGCACTAAATAACTTAGTAAGCAAGGCATGCTTTGCAAACTGCATGTCGAGATTCACCCAGTATTAACCACTTCCATACCGTGCAATTTTACCCCCTTCCTGCCCAGGCCATTTTTCAGGTTTCAGCGCTGTCACACTTTGAATGACAATTGCGCGGTCATACAACATTGTACCCAAACTAAAATTGTATAATTTTCTTTACACAACTAGAGCTTTCTTTTGGTGGTGTTTAATCACCACCAGGGTTTTTATTTTTTGCTAAATTAACAAAAAAAGACCGAAAATCTTGAAAAAAAAACACGTTTTTCTTTGTTTCTGTTATAAAAGTTTGCAAATAAATAATTGTTCTTTATAAATTTAGGCCGAGATGTATTCTGCTACATGTCTTTGGTGAAAATAACCCAAATTAGGATGTATTATTTAGTTTAGAGTTATAGTTATAGAGTTCACAAACTATGGTATAGATCTGAAAATTGATCAATGCTGAAGTACTGACAGCCAATCTAATTTCTTGAGGTCCAAGAATGTCAGAACAGTACAGATATCCCCCAAATGACCCCTTTTTGCAAAATAGACAGTCCGACGTACTTCATAAGAGGAATGGCAAGTTTTTTGAAGTTGTATTTTTTTTGTCAGAATTTTTCGGAAAATGAAAAAATTAAAAAAATTATTTTCACTATTTTTTTTTACATACTGTCACCAGTGCAGTACAGCGTCATCATATAACTGGCATGGTGGTGATCAGGGACACTGACTGGTGACAGTATGAAAAAAAAAGAAAATTTTAAAAAAAATTTATTTTTTTTTATTATTTTAAATTTTTTATTACATTTTGTTTTCTTTTTTTTAAGATTTTTTTTCATATTTCACTATGACCAAAGTAGTACAATGTTACCATAGTAACATTGTACTACTTTGGGGAAGTGATCAGTATTTTTTATTTTTTTTTACACAAATTGCTTATAGTAAAGAATTACTTTACTATAGCATTTACCTGAATGACATCGATTCATTCAGGGCTTTTTTTTTTTTCTTGTGCTTAGCTGTGATTTGGCCACGGCTAATCACATGACACAGCTGGGCTGTGATTGGCCCAGCTTGTGCATGTGATCGCTGTGACCATTCACAGCTAGGCACACTAGTATACAATGGATGGCATGAATGAAGCCATTCATTGTATACAACTGTCATGTGACCTGCTGTGATTGGCTGTGATTGACAGGTCACAGGGTACCGGCAACAGGGCCGGTACTCAGATCTGTCATCGGCCGTGTCTGAGGTACACGGCCGGTGACAGATCGCGCCGCTGCGCGGCTCTGTAGGGGCGCAAACTGCGCATGTCCGGGCCGGCCGCCATCTCGCCATAGGAGGGAAATGGTTAAGTTCCTGAAGTCTCTCCTGATATGGTTTACCCCTTAGACCTTTGCCCATTTTTTTTGCCCATCTCTGGACTCGTTCTATTTTATCAATATCTTTCTGTAACTGAGGTCTCCAGAACTGGACACAGTATTCTAAATGATGTCTAACTAAAGATTTTTTCAATGTAGACTAACCTATTTGTATATGGACTGAGCAAAGCCCACATGAAAGAACATCTATCCAAATAAGTCAGCTGTGAAATTATTCATTAAAATGTTACAATGGAAGTCCAGAGATAGAAACCTAGTGTCCTTACTGTAAACATTGTTCCTGTGTAGCGGTGAATTCTTCGTAGCTCCTTAGGGAGGCCTTAAATTGATCCACCCGAACTTCAGCGACAGGTAGTTGTCTCTGGGCCACCAGGATATACTGAAACAAAAGAAAAGTGCAACAATGACAGATGAACTAACAATGAGAATTACATCTTGGATGGATTATATTTCTTTATTGTTATCTTTCATTTCATTCATTTATTTTTTGAGATTTATCTAGTAATGTTAGAGCAGTGTTTCTTTTTTCATGGCACCCTTTAAAAGTATGTAAAACCTCAAGGCACTTCAGTATAAAAAAGCAGTCCCACTAGATTAGAAAACTAGTCCTGATTGTACAAAAGGGGTCAGAGAAGTGTAGTGTACAGTGTGTAAGGGTCAGGAGTAAAAGTATTGTGCCGAGTGTTGGGGTCAAGGGTAAAATTCATGTACTGAATGTAGGGGGTCAGGAGTAAAAGTAATGTACAGAATTTAGGGGTCCGGAGCAAAAGTAACGTACTAAGTGCAGGGGTCAGGAGTAAAAGTATCATGCAGGGTGTGGGTGTCAGGAGTAAAAATGAATGTACAGAGTGTAGGAGTCAGGAGAAATGTAATGTACAGAGTGTAGGGATCAGAAGTGTGCAACGTACAGAGTAGAGGTATCAGGAGTAAAAGTAACATACAGAGTATAGGATTCAGGAGTAAAAGTAACGTACAGAGTTTAGGGATCAAGAGTACAATATGCAGAGTGTAGGGGTCAGGAGTAAAAGTAATGCACAGAATGTAAGGGTCAGAAGTGTGCAACATACAGAGTATAGGGGTCAGGCACATTACTACTCAGTACATTTGAAAATGCCATTACAGACTTGCCCTCCACTCCACTGCCTTGGCCTACAAGACTCTGCTCTCTCCCGGTTCTCCTCCTATCACAGCTCTCCTTCACTGTCACCTACAACTCTGTCCCCTGCACTCCACTTCCTCTTTCTGTAGGGATCCCATAAGACTCTCATCTTGGACCCCTTCTTTTCTCTATCTACACCTCCTCTCTTGGTCACTTGATGAACTTGGCATCCAATACCATCTCTATTCTGATGACATCCAATCGATCACTTTGCTCCTCACCTCACTCCTTCAGTCTCCTCTTGCTTTACTAACCTAACAGAAATATCAACATGGATGTCACACCACTTCCTCAAACTAAACCTTTCTAAAACTGAGCTTGTAATATTCCTCCCCGTCCTTGCCCTCCTCTCTTACTTTTCCATATAGATCAATTTATGACTTTTCCATAAAGTCCCTCTCCTCACGCCAGGGTACTAGGTGTAATCCTGAATTCTGATCTCTCCTTTCAGCCCCAAATCCAATCACTGTCCAAATTTTGTAGACTTCACCTCCATAACATCTCTAAAATTCCCCCCTTTTTAACTAATAAAACCACCAAGCTCCTCATTCACTTCCTTGTTATCTCTCGCCTTGCAGCTCCCTTCTCTAAGGCGTATCTCTACACAGGCTATCCCCCTTCAGTCTATCATGAATGCTGTTGCCAGACTCATCCACCTTACCAACCACTCAATGTCTGCCACTCCTCTCTGCTAAACCTCCACTGTCTTCTGATTGCCAAGCAAATTAAATTAAAAATACTAACCACAACTTACAAAGCCTTCCACAACTCTGCCCCAAGCTACATCCAATCTTGTCTCCAAATATCATCCAAACCATTTCTCCACAACTTCCACGACCTCCTGTTCTCTATCTCTCTTGTCTCTTCCTTCCATGCTTATCTCCAGGACTTCTCTAGAGCCTCTCCCATCCTCTGGAACTCTCTACATCAATATGTCTGGCTATTTCCTACTCTGGCTACCTTTAGGAGGTCCCTGAAAACTCATCTCATCAGGGAAGAGTGTCCCACCTCTGTCTGACAACTGACCTTTTAATACTTCCATCAGCTCATCCCTCACAATTATTACTTTTTGTACCACTTGCCCTACCTTATTAGATTGTAAGCTCTTATGAGCAGGGCCCTCTATTTATTGTATTGTAACTGTACTGTCTCCCTTTATATTGTAAAGCACTAACTATACTACAAACTGTTGGCACTATATTACTGTATAATAATAATAATAATAATAATAATAAAAAAATTAATATAATTTCAGTTGGGAATGAGCTAATTTAAAAAAATGTCATGGTGACTGGCTCTAGATATTAGAATTTCTTACTCCGATTGGTATAAACAGACAAGTTTTGGTAGTTTGGCAGAAGATTTTCTATTTCAGCAGAGCTTCCTTGTTGGTCAGACTGTGTTATGGGTGTTTGGCAAACACAATATCGATACGCATGTACTCTACGTTTATGATGCATAAACCTGAAATCTTGATTTCCTGCCTGTGTTTAGTGACATTTCTTGTACCTGGAATGTTTTAAGATTTTTCTACTTTAATGGTTTTGAATGACAATTATTCAGTCATGTAGACAGAGATTTCTTTTGGTGATATTTGGTGTTCACCCAGACAACGATCTGCCAGCGAAGTGAAACCCTTATCTCCATTATCAAGGGGATACAGCCATTAGGACTTGGTGAGTAGCCCAGCACCAGTGCAGCCTCCAGGACAGAGGATCATTTGGCTGTTGAAAAGACATCCAAGGTCAACAGGACCCAGGAGCTGGACTCTACCAATAACCGTAGGAAGAGGAGAAGCCAACAGCCACAGTTAACCCTATCGCCCCCACATGGAGGTAGCCAGATGCCACAGTTCCAACAGATGAGCTGATGGGGAGTGATAGTGGTGGGTTTTGGCTGGCAGCTAATTCACCTGCAGTCTAATTCAGCTGTCAGGACCTGTGACTTTGACTTTAGAGGCAGCATCCTTGAGTTGTCCCAAATTGAACTGTCGCTTAGGTTAAAGTGTAACTACTTTCTACAAAATTTGTTCCTTATTCAGTTGCATCTTGAAGGAGGAGGAAACACCAAAAAATGCCCTGATGTTGTTCAAAGTTGGGTGAATTGTTGCCTGTGGCAGAGGATAACGATTTGCCAGGAGAGGCTTCATGTGTCCTGTTCTGCAGAGGGAGGAAACTAAAATGTTTCTCCAACATGTTCTGCAAGTTCCCAAGTTCTACTAACTTGGGAACTTGAACTGAACTGTTGCTCTAAAAAAAAAATGGCAACCACTTTGCTCTAAATCCTTCTCCTTTCAATTCTGCAACCTAAGGGGAGGGTGCTTCAGCCCATTTTCAGATGCTGAGCTAGAGTCAAGCTCATCACTATAACAGGGGGTGATGGCTTACCACCAAAGAAATGTGCCCAAAGGAAAAGCCTTTATGAAGATGTTCTACAGCTGCTATATGAACTGAACTATTACCCAGCATAGGGGGCAATCTCTTTACTACCAAGGGAGTTTCTGTTGCTGAGTTGTCACTTTGAGTGTGGGTCAACTCTGCAAAGGGAGTGGAGTTCCTTTGCAACTAAGTTTTACAAATGTCCTGCCAGTTCTTCATTTTATTCCAATCTGTGAAGCTGGACCAAACTGCTGCCTAACATAGGTTGCAACGCTTTGGGCTTGAAACCAAGTCATCAGTTATCCAGAGACTGCTACTGGCTCAGCAGTGACCTACCAAGGAAACTCTATTTGAAGCTTGTTTACACATGGGGCAATAGATGTCCCCCTTTCTTCAGAAAATGCAATCTGGCCTTTCTGGCAGGGGGTGGCAATTTAAAGGAGAGCTTGTGCTCCTAAGATGGCAGCTTTGGGGTCCAGGTCCATGTCGGTTGAGCTAAACTCAGCATTTCTGCACATGGTTATGGACTTTGGCTAGCAAGGCCAAAACCCACATCTTTATAGAACTTCTGAAAATATTTTGCTATGTTCTCAAATGTCCTTAGCTAGGGAATGATACTGCATAGAAGGTCTTGTAAATACATGGAATTTTAGATAGGCTAGCTTGGTTAGGATGCCTGTTTCTGTTTTGTTTTTCAGGGCTCTGAAAGACTCTACAAAACAAGATTTGGCTTCAATATACATATTTTGATTGTGTATAGCTTTATTGCTGGAAACGCTCCTTCCGCCCATTAGTATTTGTCTGGTATAGTGATTTATGTGCTTTAGAGTAGATTGTGCACACCTGCATTAGTGTTACATTTAGATATAACCAGGGGTGGACTGACCATTCGAGCACTCGGGCACTGCCCGAGGACCCGGGGTCAGTAGGGCGCCCCATGAGATGCCCCTGGTACCTTTCATTGGCTTTTTCATGGGCTTTTTTGGGTGTGGGTGAGGACACGGGGGCCCCATGATCCCCTATTGCTCGGGGGCCCCATGAGTTTTCAGTCCGCCCCTGGATATAACATTTATGGTCGAGAATGTTATGTTTAATATCGTGAACTTTTGGAGGGTTATCCCTTTGGGGATAATAATTCAATCTTCACACTGTTAAGTAGATTGTACATATTTGTTTGGTAGGATGTACTAACTTTGCATGCTTCTAGGTGAAGACTGTTGAACTTTGGTTTCAGTACTAACCTATAGCTGTAAATACTTGTGTGTTTAGATAGTAATATGGATTTAGCTAGGATAAGCTGTAAATAGTGCTATAAGATTTCTGGATAAGAAAAGTATATATTTGTTAGGTCATCCCACCGCTCCATTCCACAAGGCGTTTGGTAACTGTTAACCTCCCTTTGCCCCCTTCAAATTTGTGGGATACTCCACTTAGCTTTTTGTAAGTATTTTGTGTTAGGAGCCTTAAGCTCAGGCCAGTTAGGACATGGCTTATTTTTGGAGGGGGTGAAAGTAGCACCCTCCTAGATAGATGCTAGATTTACATAGATTTAGTGCTGGCTCACTGTGTTCAGTGGGACGCTATTTTTGTTTTCTAGGTAAATTTAGCTTGGCTGTAATCTGTGTGGTTGTAATTATTGTGTTAGGTAAATTTAGTTGTGCTCACTGTAATCAGTGCAGCTGCATGTGATTAGTTCAATCTGCTCAGTGTTTCAGCTGCTGCCAGTTTGCCTGCTTCCTCTGTTTTCTAGAGAGCAGTAGAATAATCTGGAAAATAGATGTGGAGCAATGCAAAAAACAGTATGAATATTTATACAGCCCTTGCCAATCCCAGGAAAGTTGGCCCTGAAGACTGCTAGGAATCTGTATAAATACTCTGAGACAAAAATCTTCTTATATATTGCCATATATTTGAAATACTACAATTTTGGCCATATTCAATATATATATATATATATATATATATATACACAAATATATATACATACATACATACACTGCATTTTGAACTGCTTTTTTATTACAAAATATATGAACAATATTTTTAAAAATACATTTCAAATATCCTGTATGTCTTTAAAAATACAAATCTACATTTTTGGAATGCATTTACAAATATATGTAAAAATATATGTTAAAATTACTTTTTTATATGTTAAATAAAATCTGAAGAATATATTTAAAAATATATATTTTTAAAAAAATATATATATAGTTTAAATATATTCTTCAGATTTGTTTTAACATATAAAAAAGTAATTTTAACATTTTTTTAAATATATTCTTCAGATTTTTTTTAACATATAAAAAAGTAATTTTAACATATATTTTTACATATATTTGTAAATGCATTCCAAAAATGTAGATTTGTATTTGTAAAGACATACAGTATATTTGAAATGTATTTTTAAAACTATTTTTCATATATTTTGTATATGTAAAAATATATGTTAAAATTACTTTTTTATATGTTAAATAAAATCTGAAGAATATATTTAAAAATTTAAATTTTTAAAAAATATATATATAGTTTAAATATATTCTTCAGATTTTTTTTAACATATAAAAAAGTAATTTTAAATTTTTTTTTAAATATATTTGTAAATGCATTCCAAAAATGTAGATTTGTATTTGTAAAGACATACAGTATATTTGAAATGTATTTTTAAAACTATTTTTCATATATTTTGTAATAAAAATGCATTTCCGCATGCAGTGTGTGTGTATATATATATATATATATATATATATATATATTTATTTATTTTTTTTTAAATATATTGAATATGGCCAAAATGGTAGTAGTTCAAATATATGGCAATATATTTGGGAAGAATATTTTACAAATATATTTCAAATATATTTTTCTTCCATGTGGGTAGGTAACAACTAATCACTATTTCACTATTTTCACTATGTTTTCACTAGTGAAATGTACAAGACATATAAGAACCCGCAGGCAGACTCAGCTGACCAGACTTTACCTATAAACAAAATCACTGTTGGGTGGGCTGGCCATTTCCTGTAAATGATTCTGTAAGAAGCTTTGAAGACAACTTACCATTTGTGTGGTACTGGAAGTTACCTCTGCGTGACCAGGTTGTAGTCGAGGACTCTGCAAGTATAAGCAATATTTGAACATTTAAAAAATTGGTAAAATTGTGACGGCTTGGTTCTATTGATGTACTACTTTTGTTGTTTTAAAGCTGAACTCCAGGATAAGCAAATATTGTCTAAATACAAGAGTTATATGTATTCTTAGTGAACATTGCTTTGCTTTGTGTATTTCTTCTAGATGTGTGTAGTATTCCAGTGTGAAAATGTACCTCCGTGCAGGAACTTCCTGTAATAAAGACCGGTCACTGCTGATCTCTCTCCTTGTGCAAGGTGACTGGTCTTGTCTCCGCCCCTCCAGTAGTTTTCTGCAGACAGCCTTTAGTTGGTGGGGCCTGCTGGGCCCCTCCCACAGATCTACACAGGCTTTGTACAGCACAGTGATGATGTTACTGCCAATTTTTCAATGTAATACTAGGGTTTGCAGAGCCATTAAGTGCACACAAATGGATTTATAGTATTTGTGGTCATTGAGGAATATATTTAAAGGATAAATTTGCTTTTGTTCACCTTTTTTTTCTAACTCCCAGCCCCCCATGTACCAATATAGCATTAATGTAATTCTTTTGTAGAAATTCAAAAGCTTTCCATTTTTTTACCCACCTTTATGTCAGTGTCCAAATGGCTGTACAATAAGCTCTTCCATTACCTCTGCCCTATTTCCTGCAGCGACTTTAGGCCATGACACATGAAGGCGTTGACCGGCTGACCTCATCAGCACACACCCTGCATCATCGACCCTCCTACCTACCACCCACTTCCATGTGCATGAATATTAAATGAAAAGCAATCAATCAGTGATCACTGTTCTCACTAAATACACAGGCATTCATTTTTATCTTTCATCTTGCATAGATCATTCATTTGGCATAGTGTCCTGACAGATTACCGCCTATGTGGATAGAGCTTTAGTATTGAACACAGGAAAATTGTGTTCTGGGTTCTGTAAAGTTCACATATACTATACATTCTGATTGTACAATCTCCTTTAGATCTACCATCAACTATGTAGTGCAAGGGCGCCTGATTGTATACAGAGTGATTGGGTAGATAGGTGGTGTAACGATTGTGCGCAGTAGAGACATGGATGGGAACAGCCATCTTGTTAAGGTCTCAGCATTTTGGTTTCATGAGCAGTGCTCCTACACCCCCCCCCCCCCTTTGCAAACTATGGAATTTGTAGCTGTAACTTTTAACAAACTTCAAAAAAAAACCCTATCTTAATTAAAACACAGAGCTGGCCAGTCTGTAAACAGCTAATTAGTCTTAGCAGGATGTCTGTTTCCACTAACCATGGAAAACACTTTCCTCTGCCCTATCGTAAAACAATAACTCGAGTTTAGGATCTGCTCGTGTACATGAGCCCTAAGGCTTTTGATGCAAACTAAAGAATCCCTGTCTCTTAAAGTGCTATTGTATATAATAATCATCTGAATATACCTGTCTGTGGTGACAGTGTGTGTTACAGACATTTATTGTTCACATTTGTTCTTGCTAACATTTTGAAGGGTTGATAGTCCCAAACAGGGGCAGACTGACCATTTGGAAACTCGGGCACTGCCCGAGGGCCGGGGTCAGTAGGGGGCCCCATGAGATGCCCCTGGTACCTTTTTCATAGGCTTTTTTGAGTTTGGGCAAGGACACAGGGGCCCCATGATCCTCTATTGCCCGGGGGCCCCATGAGTTGTCAGTCCACCCCTGGTCCCAAAACTATCTGGTGGCAGTTTGGAGTGTGAAGGGTTAATTGTGTAATTAATTAACCAAGTAACAATCGCTCTCAGGCTGTTGGCACATAGATTGTGGTCCCGCGAGCTGGAAAATCTCTGTGCAGGGTGCAGCTGAGAGTGGAATTGTTATGCAAGTGACAGCGCAGTGTGAGATTGGCTGGTCCTTTGTCAGGAGTTGGTGAGAAGGGCAGGGGTTGGGCACCACGTTCTTCACAGGTGGGTCCTCCTATTTCATAGTTCTGGAAAATCAAAAGGAAATTGTACAGAGGTTGTACAATCAGATTGCAAGAACAAAGGTTAACTTATTCTTTAAGGGAAAGCTCCTGCCTGGAGTTCAGTTTAAATGTTCCTGGTTATCAGTGATTACATACCGTACACTCCAGCTTGTCAATCAGCTGCTCTAAGCGATTGATCTGTACAGACCACTGGGTCTCCCCATCCACAGGCAGGCCTAGAAGAGACACAAGAAAACTTATACAGAGTCATCAACACATGACAGAAACTGCCTTGTGTATGAATGAAATGAAAGAATCAGAATTTGCCTTTCATGTTTCAACATTACAGAAGAAAGAATGTGATTGGATGCTATGGCCAAAATACACTATATTGCCAAAAGTATTGGGACGCCTGCCTTTACACACACATGAACTTTAATGGCATCTCAGTCTTAGTCCGTAGGGTTCAATATTGAGTTGGCCCCGCCCTTTGCAGCTATAACAGCTTCAACTCTTCTGGGAAGGCTGTCTACAAGGTTTAGGAGTGTGTCTATGGGAATGTTTGACCATTCTTCCAGAAGTACATTTGTGAGGTCAGGCACTGATGTCAGACGAGAAGGTCTGGCTCACAGTCTCCACTCTAATTCATCCCAAAGGTGTTCTATTGGGTTGAGGTCAGGACTCTGTGCAGGCCAGTCAAGTTCCTCCACCCCAAACTCACTCATCCATGTCTTTATGGACCTTGTTTTGTGCACTGGAGCGCAGTCATGTTGGAACAGGAAGGGGCCATCCCCAAACTTTTCCCAGAAAGTTGGGAGCATGAAATTGTCCAAAATGTGTTGGTATGCTGACGCCTTAAGTGTCCCCTTCACTGGAACTAAGGGGCCAGGCCCAACCTCTGAAAAACAGCCCCACACCATAATCCCCCCTCCACCAAACTCTGCACTTGGCACAATGCAGTCAGGCAAGTACCGTTCTCCTGGAAACCACCAAATCCAGACACGTCCATCGGATTGTCAGACAGAGAAGCGTGATTGGTCACTCCAGAGCACATGTCCCCACTGCTTTAGAGTCCAGTGGCGCCGTGCTTTACACCACTGCATCCGACGCTTTGCATTGCACTTGGTGATGTAAGGCTTGGGTGCAGCTGCTCGGCCATGGAAACCCATTCCAGGAAGCTTCCTCTATACACTGTTGTTGTGCTAATATGAAGGCCGTTCGATGTTTGGAGGTTTTTAGCTATTGACTCTGCAGACAGATGACAACTTCTCCGCACTGTGCGCTTCAGCATGCGCTGACCCCACTCTGTTATTTTACGTGACCTACCACTTCGTGGCTGAGTTGTTGTTCCCAGTTGCTTCCACTTTGTTATAATACCACTAACAGTTGACCGTGGAATATTTAGTAGCCAGGAAATGTCACGGATGGACTTATTGCACAGGTGACAACCTATCACGGGACCACACTGGAATTCACTGAGCTCCTGAGAGCGACCCATTCTTTCACAAATGTTTGTAGAAGCAGTCTACATGACTTGAATCCAATGATTTGGAGGGGTGTTCCAATACTTTTGGCAATATAGTGTACATTATTATTATTATACAGGATTTATATGGCGCCAACAGTTTGCGCAGTGCTTTACAATATAATGGGAGACAATACAATTACAATACATTTCAGTACAGGAGGAATCGGAGGGCCCTGCTTGGTTAGCTTACAATCTAAATTATTTGAATCCTGAAGACACTTTCAAACTTGAGACCAATAGTGACAGGTGATTCCATACCATTGGCCAGTATTCCGGAATAAGAATCTGTAGACAGGGGACACACAGATTTGTGGGACCGGCGTGGGCATCTGCGACCAGCTTGCTTAGGTTCTGCCTGTTTGGCATCCTGTCTTGAAGTGAAAAGAATATGTGATTAATATAGATACAATGCTGAGTTGGTCTAAGGCCTCATACACACAGGACATTTTGAAAACTCTCCTTTCCTCTTGCTTTTCCGCCTGGCAGCAGCATTTTTGCAGAAAAAAAAGCCTGGCACTTGTACAAGCATTTAGGTGTGTCACAGGCATCAAGCACGTGGGCAGCCCAGTGGATACATGGTTAGCACTTTCACCTGGCAGTACTAGGGTTGTTGGTTTGAATCCAAACTATGGCACCACCTGCCTGGAGTTTCCATGTTCTCCCTGTGCCTGTGTGGGTTTCCTCCCTCACTCCAAAGACATGCTGCTAGGTTAATTGTCTCCTGCCTGGAGTTTGCATGTTCTCCCTGTGCCTGCATGGGTTTCTTCCAGATACTCCGGTTTCCTCCCACACTCCAAAGACATGCTGGTAGGTTAATTGGCTCCTGTCTAAATTGGTCCTAGTATGTGTATGTATGAATGTGAGTTAGGGACCTTAGATTGTACGCCCCTTGAGGGTTAGGGACTTTAGATTGTACAACCCTTGAGGGTTAGTGACTGATGTCAGTGTACAAGCACTGTGTAAATTGACAGTGCTATAAACATACCTGTAATAAAAATAAATACATTTCATTGGCCAGAATAGTAACTTATTCTGGCTACTGAAACAAATTAACGCCCAAGCGTTTACTGTGTGCTTACATGCGTCAAGCGTTTTTTTTCTGCCAAAACGCTGCTGCTCCTGGATGCACTGGCAGAGGGTTCTTTTTCTTGCCTTTAAACTCTCCTGCCACTAAAAGCTGCAAAACATGGACACATAGGCTAACATGGAGGGGTGTTTGGAAGCAGGAAAAAAAATGCCTGACACCCTGAAAAGCGGCAGTAAAAACATCCTGTGTGCATGAAGCGTAAAGCCAGACAATACTTTTTAGTTTTGGGTAGAAAAGGGAAAGATTGGATTTTTCTGCCAGGTTTTAAATGCTTTCTGTGGCCCCACGGGGGAAATTTTTTTTCTCTTCCTGTTCTGTTTACCAGGACAGGACGTGAGGGAAGGTCTCAAAAAATTGTGACAGAATTGGATACAAGGTGTTCTCTGATTAGACAAGGATAGATCGTAATGTCATCCACAACTCCTCTCCACCTTGTCCAATCAGAGAGCTCCTTGTGTTAACTGAAAAAAATACAAAGGGTTCTCTGATTGGTGGCGGTGCCAGTCAAGTAACCCCCAGTGTTTAGTGTGCAGGGTGGAACCACTCAAAAAGGATTGCAGCTATTACTGTATAGCTAACCCCCCTATGACTACGTGCCCTCGCACGAAACGCTTCAGGGAGCGGCTACAGCGGTGTGACGTCACGCCGACCTGCGCCACAAGGGCCCCGGCGGCCATTTGCATTTGCACATGTATGGGTCAGTATCTTTCTTGCTCCTACCTGTACTGTTTTTTTGGGAATAAACACTTCTTGCCATAAGAGTGGCCATTTCCAAACGTGGCAACACTATCAAGCAGTGAGGGGCATTTCACCAGATCTGACCAGACCCATATAAGGATCCTTGATGTCCTGAGAGTATCTGCTTTAAATGCGCATTGAGATTGCGTATCTGGTGAGTGCGCAATCCTTATATATCTATCACCTCATCCACGGATCCAGCCATTGGATTTTTTTGAAGATCATTTGGGATCTTTTCTGCTCACGCTATAGACTGTATTTTGGTCTAGTGTCCAATCACCTTTAGTCACCATTAGGTGACACTTTTATTTGCACCTTAATATTGTTTTATTATGCTGTTTTATTCACTTGTATTTTTGCATATAGATGTCTATATGTCCTAAACACAACATTTTAGTGCTGCACCTTGCTTTATTTTGATTACTGTATGTAACACAGGCTACTACAGTGACTTTCGGCTTTCAGAGCAGCCTGTAGGTTATGGATAATTGCATTTGTGCTAAGCTGGACAAATACAGGTTGGCATTAAAGAGAATTCCTTTTTTAATTTCTTAGGATTCAACATTAGGTCTATGCAAGTTTTTAGGCTTGCATCAATCTACAATTACCTACTGTGCAGCAGATTGCAGAAAGATTGTGCAGATTGTAATGTGTGTGTAGTCATCTTAACACTACATGCACACCTTGCAAGCAATTACAATGTATCTTAATTGGAGATGTAAGGAGAGGCACAAGATACTATGAATAAAGTGGATGCAAATCAAGCGGAACAGAGAGGCATGACATGTTAGAAAGGAACATATGTGCAAGAAATCTATGACTTTACTTGTTTCTTCTACATTTCACTCCCTGTTAGTGAAGTAAATCTATGACTTCTGACAAGGTGAAAAAAAAATGTATTTTTAGACCGACATACTTCCATTCTGGAAATCAATGGAAGTCTAAAGAGATAATACACATATAGGTGTCCTACCTCTCCCGTCCAGCTTGAGCTTCTATAGCTTCCAAAGCACACTCCATGGAGCTTTGCAGGGAATGCAGTTGGTTCATGGTCTCCCGGAGCAAAAACCGAGTGACAAATTGTTCTGTCTGGGAGGCGTTCTCATAGTTCTGTGAATAATAAATAATTATTGGCATATATCAGAGGTAACTTCAAATTTAAAAAAAAAAACTCCCACTTGCACCACTATTGGGCCTCCATGGAGTCCTTCTCTGGCAGAGTCTCTGCACAAGGAGACTCATGGTGATTCAGCATCTTTCCAGCCTGAGAAACCTTTTTAAACTTGACTTTTGTAAGAGAAAATGCATCGAGCCAGGAAAAATCTTTTCCATTCTATAAGCAATCTCCTAAAAAGTTGGCTTTGATCATACAGTCTGTGTTTGGGATGGATTTAGGAATGTTAAACATTCTCCTCTTTACTGCAGTAGACTCACTGTCTGACCTGCCTGTCTTAACAGAAAAATAGGGCGTACAGCCTTAGTTTCATCTCCACCAGGGGCAGACTGACCATTTGGAAACTCGGGCACTGCCTGAGGGCCCAGGGTCAGTAGGGGGCCCCATGAGATGCCCCTGGTACCTTATTATAGGCTTTTTTGAGTTTGGGCAAGGACACAGGGGCCCCATGATCCCCTATTGCCTGGGGGCCCCATGAGTTGTCAGTCTGCCCCCGATCTCCACTGTCAAGTACCTACAAGCCAAGCCATATTTGTACCCCCTCTGAGTCCATTTCTGCCTGACTCCTCTTCTCTCCTCTCCCTCCATTTTTTCCTAGCTCCTCTCATCTCCTGTGCCTCCATTTCTGCCTGACTCCTCTTCTCTCCTCTCCCTCTGTTTTTTCCTGGCTCCTCTCATCTCCTCTGCCTCCATTTCTGCCTGACTTCTCTCCTCTCCCTCCAAGTCCAGCCACATCTCTACTCACCTTGCCCTTCTGCTTTTGACTGCCTCCCATTCTAGCCATGTTTCTGTCCCTACTGCTTGTCTCTACCTCCTGTTCCACTGATGTTTCTGCCCTCGCTATTCCCTACATCCCAGTCCAGCCATATTTCTGCCACTCATCTGCCTCCTGTTTCAGCCATCTTTCTATTTCTGTTATCTGCCTCTCAGTTCAGCCACATTTCAGCTCCAGTTGTTCTCATTTGCTTCCCTCTCTAGTTTCTGCCATCACTGATCTCCTCTATCTCCTGGTCCAGTGATGTCCCCCCCCCCTCCCCACTGCTCTCCTTTGCCTCACAAGAAGCCAACCATATTTCTACCCTTTGGCTCTCCTTTATCACCAGTCTATCCACTTTACTGCCCCCCCCCCCCACTGCTCTCCTCTGCCTCCCAACCAGCCACATTTCTGCTCCCACTGCTCTCCTCTGCCTCTCAACCAGCAACATTTCTGCCCCCACTGCTCTCCTCTGCCTCCCAACCAGCCACATTTCTGCCCCCACTGCTCTCCTCTATCATCAGTCTAGCGATATTTCTGCCTCTGCTGTTCTCTTCTGCCTCCCAACTAGTTATATTTTTGCCCTAATCACTCTCCTCTATCACAATTCTAGTCATAATTCTGCCCCCACTGCTCTCCTCCGCCTCCCAACCAGCAACATTTCTGCTCCCACTGCTCTCCTCTAGCATCAGTCTAGCCATATTTCTGTCTCTTCTGTTCTCTTCTGCCTGCCAAGCAGTAACATTCTTGCCCTAATTGCTCTCCTCTATCACTAGTCTAGTCATATTTCTGCTCTCCTCTGCCTCCCAGCGAGCCATTATTCTGTCCCCATTGATCTCCTCATCTAGTCCAGTCTTATTTCAGCTTCAGTGCTCTCCTTTTGCCTCCCCATTCAGCCACATTTCTGCCCCCATTGCTTTTCTCTGCCTTCACTATCAGCCACATCTCTGCTCCCATTGCTCTATTCTCCCTCCCTATTCAGCCACATTTATTCCTCTGCTCTCCTCTGCTTCCACATTGTACCACATTTTTGCCCAATTCTCCCCTTTACATCTAGTCACACATCATCAATCTTCTTTGCTCCGGTCCAGCCACCTTTCCTCATCTCTGCTCTCCTTAACCGCAACTCTGCAGAAAACAGCAGCTTGCATGTCCTTGTTGCCTCTACCTACCCACCACATTCCAAGCATCTGGCAGCTCAGATGGAGTGATCACATCACTTAGATGTCAGCCAACTGAGATGAGGCTGGGAATGGCAGGAAGGTTGAACACTGAACTCTCTGTGGCTTGATCACAACTTTGGGATGGATGAAATTAAGGGTCTGTCTGGCCCTAGATGCATTGGCCTACTGCCATTCCCCACTGCTGCTTACTTATCAGCCAGCCTTGGGCAGGGAATCATGCAACGGGTTCACTTAAATATCCTCCTCCCCCCTTGCTCACAGTCAACTCTTCTTCACACTATCACTGCTCTATTTGGCCACCTAGTATGAACAGAAATGCTCAATACTTCATGGTATGGGGAGTATGAGACTCTCCTCCAGGCCCCAGAACTGTGAAGCTGTGGTACAAGGAAAGCCAACATCCCTGCGAAAGCTCCAATGACAGCAATTTGGAAAGATGAAGAATGTGAAAAAACATGGTGGAACAGAGGAGCTACAAGTGCAGATAATAATCAATCCAAGGAGGATATGGATCTCTTAATAAAAGTTGAAGTTTATTCAACACCAAAATAATGCCTTCCATGACTAGTTGTCTTGTTCTTCAGACCAATTGAAGAAGTGTCAGTTAGTCACAAAACATGTTACTTGTTGGTGTCAATACAATTCAACTTTATTTTTAAAGTAATCCATGTCCTCCTTGGATTGGTTATTATCTACAGTTGGGCACCTCTGCTCATCATGTTTTTCGTTTACATCCTTCATCTCACCATTTTAACTGTTTTGAAGTTTTACGAGATCCACCAGATTTGGGCCTTTCCAGAGCAATGCAAGCAACATTCTAAAAGATGTGTAGAGACAGAAGTATTCTCCACTAGCAAATTATCCTAGGTTGTACACACCAAATAAGTGGTCACCTGCCCCTCAACAGATGTAAGTTCACCGCCACTTTCATTTTCTATTTTTTCATTCAACGTTTGTCGGCCATTTACTAGACCATCCTACATTTTTTTAAACACAATTCTAAGTTTCAGAGTCAGAATTCTGAGATTAAAAGACATAATTCTGAGTTGCAAAGTCAGAATTCTGAGATTAAAACTTTGGGACATTCTTACATTTATCAAACCCAATTCTGACATTATAAATTAGAATTCTGAGATTAAAAGTTAGAATTCTAAATTCAAAGTCAAAATTTTGAGGTTAAAAATTGAAACTCAGAATTCTGAGTTTGGAACTCATAATTCTAACTTTTAGTCTCAGAAATCTGACTTTAAATCTCAGAATTCTGATTTTGAAACTCAGAATTGTGTTTAAACATTTTTTGGATAGCCCCAAGGCTCTTGCTCCCATTCTCTCTCTTTTTTATTTCTCATGCATGCCTCTCACTTAAAGCAGATATTCACCCTCTGTAAGTACTTATTTACTCTCCACCCCTTCTCCCCTCCTCTACATGATTAGCATTATCTCTTTTTTTATTTATATTATTGATTATTTAGCCTAGGAATGACATACACAGTGCTTCCTATGCTTCCTGGGATATGCACATCACATCAGAGTCATAGCCCTTCATTCACAAAAGAGGAGGGGGCATGCCAAGTGCTCATCATAGGGAGACACACCGGCTGAACCCAGAAAAGCCGACAGGCTCTTCATGACGTCATAAACAGCATGGTGGCGCAGTACTGAGTAATGGCAGAAGCCGAGAAGCAGGACAATGCTGGATCCTCTGGGCAGGTGGGTATCTGAAGTGTACTCAACACACCACCCAGTAAGCGGGGAAAGAAAAAAAATGGGGGGGGGGGCGGGTGAAGATCTTCTTTAAATTGGCCATCTGAAATTATATTTTTGTTCAAATGATTGCAGAAAACTTGTTCACCAGAACATTCTATCTTGCCATCATTGCCTCATTTACTTTCATTCGAAAACCCTTAAAAGTAAATCCAGACCTGCTATTTGAATGGAATTCCAGACATATTAAACATTTTTCATTACAATATGTATGATTTTTTTTTTCTGAATGAAAACCACTTTCAAAGATATAAATTTGTTTTTTTCAAGACAAATTTTCTATTGTACTCCTGCAAATTTCAATAATAAATGTCAACTTGACCCCATTAACCATTAGAAAATCAAACATAGTAAAAACAAAAATGTTCAAACACAATTCGAGTGTATGGCCAGCTTTACAAATCCTGCAAGCACAACATTTCCCACATCAATTTGGAGCTTCCAAAGGGCTTCTTTGTTCACCAGCTCCTGTGAGTGAACAATGTAGCCAGGAATCAAAGAGAAGGTGAATGTAGCAGCTGGGTAGGAACGGGCTTCAGGCAGTGTTTAGGTGAACCTCTCACCTTGCCCCACATACAGTCATGGCCGAAATTGTTGGCACCCTTGATATTTCTCCAGGAAATCATGTATTTCTCACGAAACGTATTGCATTAACACATGTTTTGCTATACACATGTTTATTCCCTTTGTGTGTATTGGGACAAAACAAAAAAAGGGAGGAAAGAAAGCAAATTCGACATAATGTCACACAAACCTCCAAAAATGGGCTGGACAAAAGTATTGGCACCCTTTCACAACTGCGGATAAATAAGAATGTTACAAGCATGTGATGCTCCTGTAAACTCACCTGGGGCAAGTAACAGGTGTGGGCAATATAGAAATCACACCTGAAAGCAGATAAAAAGGAGAGACGTTCACTTAACCTTTGCATTGTGTGTCTGTCTGTGCCACACTAAGCATGGACAACAGAAAGAGGAGACGAGAACTGTCTGAGGACCTGAGAACCAAAATTGTGGCAAAATATCAACAATCTCAAGGTTACAAGTCCATCTCCAGAGAACTAGATTTGCCTTTGTCCACAGTGCGCAACATTATCAAGAAGTTTGCAACCCATGGCACTGTAGCTAATCTCCCTGGTCGTGGACGGATGAGGAAAATTGATGAAAGATTGCAACGCAGAATAGTCCGGATGGTGGATAAGCAGCCCCAAACATGTTCCAAAGACATTCAAGCTGTCCTGCAGGCTCAGGGAGCATCAGTGTCAGCGCGAACTATCCGTCGACATTTAAATGAAATGAAACGCTATGGCAGGAGACCCAGGAGGACCCCACTGCTGACACAGAGACATAAAAAAGCAAGACTACAGTTTGCCAAAATGTACTTGAGTAAGCCAAAAGCCTTCTGGGAAAACGTCTTGTGGACAGATGAGACCAAGATAGAGCTTTTCGGTAAAGCACATCATTCTACTGTTTACCGAAAACGGAATGAGGCCTACAAAGAACAAAACACAGTACCTACGGTAAAATATGGTGGAGGTTCAATGATGTTTTGGGGTTGTTTTGCTGCCTCTGGCACTGGGTGCCTTGACTGTGTGCAAGGCATCATGAAATCTGAGGATTACCAAAGGATTTTGGGTCGCACTGTAGGGCCCAGTGTCAGAAAGCTGGGTTTGCGTCCAAGATCCTGGGTCTTCCAGCAGGACAATGACCCCAAACATACGTCAAAAAGCACTCAGAAATGGATGGCAAAGAAGCGCTGGAGAGTTCTGAAGTGGCCAGCAATGAGCCCAGATCTAAATCCCATTGAACACCTGTGGAGAGATCTTAAAATTGCTGTTGGGAAAAGGTGTCCTTCCAATAAGAGAGACCTGGAGCTGTTTGCAAAGGAAGAGTGGTCCAAAATTCCGGGTGAGAGGTGTCAGAAGCTTATTGATGGTTATAGGAAGCGACTGATTTCAGTTATGTTTTCCAAAGGGTGTGCAACCAAATATTAAGTTAAGGGTGCCAATACTTTTGTCCAGCCCATTTTTGGGGTTTTGTGTGACATTATGTCATATTTGCTTTTCTGCCTCTGTTTTATATTTGTTCCAATACATACAAAGGGAATAAACATGTGTATAGCAAAACATGTGTTAATGCAATACCTTTTTTGTGTGAAATACTTGATTTTCAGGAAAAATATCAAGGGTGCCAACAATTTCGGCCATGACTGTAGTCCTTTTCATAGTGAACCTTTCCAATGCTCAGATATGGAAACGTAGTGGAACCTTCCTAATCCACTCCATCGCTTTCTAAACTCCTTCTTTCACCCGTTCACAAAATGATTTGAATTATATAAGCACTGGGAGGGCAAGAGCAAATCGCCAACTTTTTAAGAAGTTCTTTTGTACTGTGTGCAGATAAACAAACCCATGTTGGAACTCCACATGCCGCAATGAGCTGGGTATAGCAATCTGCCGATTAACACGCTCATTATTTCCAGACACCTCCACTTGACGTCAGAGGCGGCTTACACACTACAGCTTAACAAGTGCCTTTAAATTCAAAAGAGACTTCATTGCTGCCCGTCCAGACTGTTTATCGCTGCGGAGAGCTGGCCTTTGTTAAGCACAGATAAAAAGAGAGGCTATTTTTGTAATGTTACTTGTAAATTGCTCTGCTATAAAATACAAATGCTATTGGGAAGTCAACCTGACACGGCAGGATGTCTGTTTATGCAATTCTTGATAACTCACTCTGAATTTATAGAACTGCTAAAAGAAGCCTGCTGCAGGGGCTTGAAAATGGAAGAACTGTGTGTCCAAGCATGTCCTGCAAAGCATCTGGTTTGTCTAGTGTTCAAGACGAAGCAGGGGCGGACTGACAACTCATGGGGCCCCCGGGCAATAGGGGATCATGGGGCCCCTGTGTCCTTGCCCACACTCAAATCACACCCAAAAAAGCCTATAAAAGGTACCAGGGACATCTCCTGGGGCCCCTTACTGACCCCAGGCCCTCGGGCAGTGCCTGAGTTCCCCAATGGTCAGTCCGCCTCTGAGACGAAGAATATATTCTGACGGCAAGGTTTGTCCATTAAAAGTCCAATTTTCATACAATTCAACAGATATAAAAAAAAAAATCAAACCATTCCACACAGTCGATTTTAAAGTGACACTAAAAAGATATCTTTATTCTTCAAAAATAATCTATACGTTTCTACTTCTTTACGGCCCTGTAATCTAGTTTTCATGAAATTGTTTCTTACTGTGGATTTCTGCCTGCTTGTAAAGTCTTCTGTGAGTTCCCGAATCTTTCTTCTCCCCCTCCCATATGGAAGAAAAAAAATTTTTAAATATATTTTTAAAATATTCTTCCCAAATATATTGACATATATTTGAAATACTACAGTTTTGGCCATATTCAATATATTTAAAAATATATTTTTATATATATATATATATATATATATATATTTCAATATATATACAGTTGCAAGAAAAAGTATGTGAACCCCTTGGGATTACGTGGAGTTTTGCATGAATTGGGCATAAAATGTGCTCTGAATGTCATCTAAGTCACAACAATAGAAGAACACAGTCTGCTGAACATAATACTACACAAACATTAGATGTTGCCATGGTTTAATTGCACATAACATGTAAACATTCACAGTGCAGGGAGGAAAAGGTATGTGAGGCCCTAGCTTAATGACTTCTCCCAGAGCTAATTGGAGCCAGGAGTGAGCCAACCTTGACTGCAATCAGTTTGATGATATTGGATGTGTTGCTGACAGCTGTCCTGCCCTTAAAAAACACACACCTGTTTTGGGTTTACTGGTTTCAAGAAGCACTGTGTGATGTGAACCATGCCTTGCAGAAAAGAGCTCTCAGAAGACCTACGATCAAGAATTGTTGACTTGCATGAAGCTGGAAAGGGTTACAAAAGTATCTCCAAAAGCCTTGATGTTCATGTGTCCACGGTAAGACAGACTGTCTACAAATGGAGAAAGTTTAGCACTGTTGCTACTCTCCCTAGGCGTGGTCGTCCTGTAAAAATGACTGCAAGAGCACAGTGCAGAATGCTGCATAAGGTAAAGAAGAAATCCAGAGTGTCAGCTAAAGACCTACAGAAATCTCTGGCACATGCTAACATTTTTGTTGACACATCTACAATAAGGAAAACATTAAACAAGAATGGAGTACATGGGAGGACACCACGGAGGAAGCCATTGCTGTCCAAAAAGAATATTGCAGCACGTTTGAAGTTTGCAAAAGAGCACCTGGATGTTCCACAGCACTACTGGCAAAATGTACTGTGGACAGGTGAAACCAAGATTGAGTTGTTTGGGAAGAACACACAACACTATGTGTGGAGAAAAAAAAGGCACAGCACACCAACATCAATCCTCATCCCCACTGTAAAACATGGCAGAGGGAGCATCATGGTTTGGGGCTGCTTTGCTGCCTCAGGGCCTGGACGGATTGTTGTCATTGATGGGAAAATGAATTCCAGAGTTTATCAAGACATTTTGCAGGAAAACGTACGACCATCTGTCCGCCAACTGAAGCTCCGCAGAGGATGGGTGATGCAACAGGACAATGACCCAAAGCATACAAGTAATTCAACAAAACAATGGCTGCAACAGCAGAGAATACGCCTTCTGGAGTGGCCCAGTCAGAGTCCTGACCTCAACCCGATTGAAATGCTGTGGCATGACCTTAAGAGAGTGATTCACACCAGACATCCCAAGAATATTGCTACACTGAAACAGTTTTGTGAAGAGGAGTGGTCCAAAATGACTCCAGATCATTGTGCCGGTCTGATCTGCAACTACAGGAAACGTTTGGTTGAGGTTATTGCTGCCAAAGGAGGGTCAACCAGTTATTAAGTCCAAAGGTTCACATACTTTTTCCTCCCTGCACTGTGAATGTTTACATGTTATGTGCAATTAAACCATGGCAACATCTAATGTTTGTGTAGTATTATGTTCAGCAGACTGTGTTCTTCTATTGTTGTGACTTAGATGACGTTCAGAGCACATTTTATGCCCAATTCATGCAAAACTCCACGTAATCCCAAAGGGTTCACATACTTTTTCTTGCAACTGTATATATTTCAATATATATATATATATTTATTTATTTATATATATATATATATATATATATATATATATATTTAAATACATTGTATGTTGAAATGCATTTTTTATATATTACAAAATATATGAAAAATATTTTTAAAACTATGTTTTTTTTAAATATATTCTTCTTATTTTTATAACATATAAAAAGTAATTTTAACATATATTTTTACATATATTTGTAAAGGCATTCCATAAATGTGGACATGTATTTTTAAAGACATATAGTATATTTGAAAAATATTTTTAAAAATATTTTTCATATATCTTGCAATAAAAACGCAATTCAAATTACAGTGTGTGTATATATATTGAATATGGCCAAAATTGTATTATTTCAAATGTCAATATGTTTGGGAAAAATCATTTTTTAAATATATTTCAAATATATTTTTCTTCCATGTGGGCTCCCACTTCCATTTGTTTGGAAAGCGTGTAAGTAGGGGCTTTGCAATTAGCTAGGTGTTGGTGTCAAAAGCACAAGTCGCACCCTGCTCTTCTCCTTGCTAGAACAGTAATCCTGTACCCTCTGCCATATTGTGCCCACTCCACGTCAGAGATCTCCTCCTGGCATTCTTGGCCATTGACCTTTATATCCTCAAAGGAAGGAATGTCTGCACATAAATATAGGAGCTGCACTTTACTGACGGTACTTGGAAAATGGCACAAACAGTCGCATCACATCAATATACTATTTGGGGTCACTTGACAGTACATAGTTAACCAAATTTAGTGGACAGTCCACAGTAGTCATATGTGAAAGCATCATGCAGCCAAGTAAAGTAAGCCATCTTCCCTCAAACAGTCTCCCTTCACAGGGGTCATTAGTACTCACTTATTAGGATCTCTGCAGTCATCTCCTCCATAGGTAAACCTCTCCTGGAATCCCCGAGGGAAATAGCCTCACTCAGGGAACTCTTGGCTTGGTCTAAAGACATTTCGCAATGTGCACTAACCCCCACCTTCATAGAAATCAGGAAGTTCACAGCTGGCTCTCTTGGGTGCAGGTCTACCGCTCTCCATCCTCTGGCCTTGTCCAGGGCCTCCACGTGCTGGTCACATCTGTGCTGATGTGGGACGTTTGGCTCCCATGCCCCAACTGCCCTAGGACTCCTCCCAACCTGGCTTATATCTGAGTCCTGCTTCACCCATGATGTCACTACAGGAGGATTCTAACTAAAAGGTGTCTAGCACCTGATTACACCACCTTCTGAACCAGACACTATTCTAGAACAGAGCCACATAGTGGCAGACTAGCTAACTGCATCTGCCTACATGCCTAGCGCATATTAGTTGTGGTCATGTGCACTGCTTTATGCACACTACAAATCACACAGTCCATAGTCCTTAGTCCTTCTGGGGAGCAAACATAGAGGGCGGCTATGATCCTACATACAGTGAGACCATGGAGAGCAAACATAGCCACCCTCTAACGGGAAATCAGATCACTGCAGCAAAAAAAAAAAATAATTGGCGTTTTGGAGGAGGCAGAGAGCAGTAGAATATATTTTTTGAGTTAGGAACACATACTTGAATCAAATTTTCTTTTTTTTAAACCAGAGTTTAGTGTGACATTAACTGATTGAAGGAGATATGTGAAGTAGAATACTTCAAAGCAAATGAAAAAAGAAGAGCATTTAAGTACTGCAGCCCTAATTTGTATATTTCTCTACACCAATGTGTTTAACAAAATCTCTGTATTTACCAAAATACGATCAGAGACATATCATGCCACCAATGTTCTATATGGTGAAGGCCTCATGAACATGAATGCTAAGCAGATCTTGTGCTGCTGAGGCATAACTTCCCCAATGCTATCTAGGGCCTGGGAAACCACACTTGCGGCATACTGCCACATATACCAATGAATGGCTGTACATGGCCACTTGGCACAATGCAGCCAGGCAAGTACCGTTCTCCTGGAAACCACCAAATCCAGACATGTCCATTGGATTGCCAGACAGAGAAGCGTGATTCGTCACTCCAGGGGTCATTAGGGGGCCCAATAAGATGCCCCTGGTACATTTTTCATAGGCTTTTTTGAGTTTGGGCAAGGACACAGGGGCCCCTGATCCCCTATAGCTCAGGGGCCCCATGAGTTGTCAGTCCGCCCCTGGTCCAGTGGCATCGTGCTTTACACCACTGCATCTGACGCTTTGCATTAGAGCACCAGCAGTGGCTGTCAGAATACCCCAACAGCGGCTGCATCTGACTGGGTGCCATCACTGTTTGGCCAAAAATTTTACAGCAAAAGTCAATCAGATAATCAGCTTTTGTTGAATGGAGCACAGCTAGCAGGTCCACCCACTGAAGAAACTGTGGATATTTCATCAGGAACCAAGGAACCATGCTATGGAACTATGAACAGGAACTATGATGCCAGCAGGAGGTATCTTCTGGCAGAAAAAAGTACTGCAAGGATCAGCTCTTGATTTAAAAGGATTAGTGCAGCAAAATCTGCTTATTTTTTTTATTGGGCTATCATTTTTATTTTTTTTTTCTGCTTTAAAATCCACGTTGATACCACTAAGGCTGGCCATACATTATACAATTATCTTCCAATTTTCTGCCCAATTTCCTTTAGATTTACCTTCAACTGTGTAGTGCAAGGGCCTGCCTAATTGGATACAACTGAAAGTGTTGTTTAGGTTTGTCCTCCTATTATATGGTTTTTGGTAAATCTGAACCAAAAATCTCCAGATAATCCTATAATGTATGGCCAGCCTTTTTTTCTCATTTTTTAAAAAGAGAGAATAAGGAACACGTAGGCTATTAGTTTTAATGAAGTGGCTTTGGGAGCAGTTATATATATTGCTGCAGAGTGGTTGCTCGACTATCCATCAGAGGAACTCTAATAGTATAATTAATAGAATGAAAATCCTAAACCTGCCATAGATTTTCCCAGGGCTGCTGCTTGAGTCAATTCCCTTTTGTATTTAGCATAGTTATAAATATGTAAAATGTCTCTTCTCCGCTGCCAGGGCCGGGGTCTTGCAATCCACTGTGGCGTCTTCTATGCGATTCCTGGGGCGCTAATATAAATCCGCAGTAGAAGAGGTCCTGCAGAGACCACAGGAGGGATAGCCCTTCTGGATATATAAACCTCATTCATACTTAATAATCCAACTGCAGGGACAGCGGGGGAGGGGCTGTGCATAGAGCTTATTCCGCAGATACATCAAGTGTCACTGTAAATAAACACAAGCCCCAAATAAAAAAAAAAAGCACTACAGTCAGCTCAGATTATATATATATATCAGGGGCGGACTGACAACTCATGGGGCCCCCGGGCAATAGGGAATCATGGGGCCCCTGTGTCCTCACCCACACTCAAAAAAGCCTATGGAAGGTACTAGGGACATCTCATGGGGCCCCCTACTGACCCTGGGTCCTTGGGCAGTGCCCAAGTGCACGAATGGTCAGTCCGCCCCTGATATATATATATATATATATACACACACTAGCAGTTTTAAAAAAGTGTTGTCAATGAAGAATGCTTATGAAAAAGAAGTGTCAATAGGATATTTTTATCAATTGACAAAATGGAAAGTAAACGAATAGACGAGAAATCCAAATCAAATCAATATTTGGTATGACCACCCTTTGCCTTCAGACCTGCATCAGTTCTTCTAGGTACTCTTGCACACAGTTTTTCAGTTTTTGAAGGAACTCGGCGGGTAGGTTGTTCCAAACAACTTGGAGAACTAACCACAGATCTTCTGTGGATGTCGGCTGCCTCAAATCCTTCTGTCTCTTCATATAATCCCAGGCAGACTCCATGATGTTGAGATCAGGGCTCTGTGGGGGCCAAACCGTCACTTCCAGGCAGGGGCGGACTGACTATTCGGGAACTCAGGCACTGCCCGAGGGCCCGGGGTCAGTAGGGGGGCCCATGAGATACCCCTGGTACCTTTCATAGGCTTTTTTGGGTGTGGTTTGAGTGTAGGCGAGGCCACAGGGGCCCCATGATCCCCTATTGCCCGGAGGCCTGGGGTCAGTAGGGGACCCAATGAGATGCCCCTGGTACCTTTCATAGGCTTTTTTGGGTGTGGTTTGAGTGTAGGTGAGGACACAGGGGCCCCATGAGATGCCCTGGTACCTTTTCATAGGCTTTTTGGTTGTGGTTTGAGTGTAGGCGAGGACACAGGGGTCCCATGATCCCCTATTGCCCAGAGGCCTGGGGTCAGTAGGGGGCCCAATGAGATGCCCCTGGTACCTTTCATAGGCTTTTTTGGGTGTGGTTTGAGTGTAGGCGAGGCCACAGGGGCCCCATGATCCCCTATTGCCCGGAGGCCCGGGGTCAGTAGGGGGCCCAATGAGATGCCCCTGGCACCTTTCATAGGCTTTTTTGAGTGTGGTTTGAGTGTAGGTGAGGACACAGGGGCCCCATGAGATGCCCTGGTACCTTTTCATAGGCTTTTTGGTTGTGGTTTGAGTGTAGGCGAGGACACAGGGGCCCCATGATCCCCTATTGCCTGGGGGCCCCATGAGTTGTCAGTCCGCCCCTGCTTCCAGGACTCTTTTTTACGCTGAAGATAGTTTCTAATGACATGGGATGTATGTTTGAAGTCGTTGTCCGGCTGCAGAATACAATTGGGGCCAATCTCACAACTCCCTGAAGGATAAATATCTGCCTGTATTTCTCAGCATTGAGGACAGCATTGATGGGGTAATGTTGAGGACCGTACACGCAGTGGTTGACCAAGGAAACTAAATGCAGCAGATGAAAGACACATCATGCATACTTTTCTTTTGAACCTATACGGGGTTAACTGATCTTGCAACCCATAGTGATCCACGGATCAGCTTCAGCGGTTTGCAGCCTGTAAGGGGTTAACTGTGGCAGCTCTGTGCTAAAGTCAGCCGGCACATGTGTAGTTGCTTCAGGGGATACATATCTTCACAGGATACTCATTTTACCACTACACCAGGGGCAGCTGTCACTGTGCCGGGAATCTGGGATCACCCCAATAACTAGCCAGGACCTTCATAGAGCCCAGAAGCTCGGCTGGCATCCTGCTCTTGCACCCCCTGTGATGGTGTCACCCGGTGCGGTCCGCACCCCTCACACCCCCTAGGGACGCCACTGTCCACCGCCATTAATCTACTACTTCAAGAACACAATAGCTGCCAGGATTCCTCCATCCACACTGTTTAGCCCGAGGGGTGAACAAGAGTAAAATTAGCATGTAAGGCCAATCTGAGACTGTTGTCATCAGAACTGGTGTCCCCAATGTGAGATTTGCCCTCACCTCCTGTTCCAGTGACAACTGAAAATTTTGGTCTCCTATCACCTTCTGTTCTAACGGAAAAAAAATTTCAGCTTTAAAACTTTAAAAATTGTGTCTTATATTACTAATACTACCAGCCCTGTTAGGTTGATGAGATGATTTTGAGATGATGAGATTGCTGCACATAGCTGTGTATGTGCCCATATGGCACAGGATGTATGTATGAATCCTCAATTTGTATATTTGTGTAGGCGGTATTGTGACATCTATGCTCTGCATAAAAACACTGTTATTTGGTTATCAAATCTTTCTTTTACCCATCTGTGAAATGCAATAACAATAACAAAGCATCAGATAGGAAACGCACTGCAATACGAGCAATATCACCAACAGAGAGGGTGCAAAATCATAGGACAGCTTGGACAAATGATATTAAAAAGAAATGTGTCTCATGTTTTAGAAGTACAGAACATCCTCTTTAAACGCTTGCCCGCTGCCCTATAGCAGAAATACTGCTACAGGGCGGCAGGGCTGCGCAAAATCACATATATACATATATACGTGATTTTGCATTTATGGCTAGGGGGCGCGCGCCCAACAGCGCCACTATTGCCGCCTTCAGCTGTCGATCACCAGGTCCTGGATGGAGGTTCCCCGCTGGCACCCGGTGATCGCCGAGTATCACTGACAAGGGAGAGGTCTGTATGTAAACAATATAGATCTCTCCCCTGTCAGCTCCTGCATGCTACTTTGTATTGCTCTAATACAGTGGTCTCAAAAGTTTTTAAACAAGGGGACAGTTTATTGTCCTTCAGACTTTAGGGGGGTCAGACTGTGGCCATTGTGAGTAGAAAAGGTCCCGACATCAGAGGGCCCTATCGTTGGTGTAATTGGAAGAAATTGTGCCCTTTCATTATCATCATTGGGGAGGAATTCCGCTCCTTTATTGGTGTCACTGGGTCCCATTGTTGGTGTAATTGGAAGAAGTTGTGCCCCATTGCTGTCATCATTAGGAGGAATTGTGTCCCTTCATTGGTATCATTGGGAGGAAATATGCATTGTTCGTCAGAGGGATGAAATAGTGCCCCAGGGGCCGGATAAAAGCCAGCAAAGGGCCACATCTGGCCCCCGGGCCACAGTTTGGAGACCACTTCTCTAATACAAAGCAGCGTGCTTACACAGTAAAACAGCACACAGTTAACCCTTTGATCACCCCAGAAGTTAACCCCTTCCTGCCCAGTGCTATTAGTGCAGTGTTTTTTTTCAGCACTGATCACTGTATTGGTGTCTCTGGGGATGTCAGTGACACCAAGTCAGTTCCCCCCCCCCCAGTGTCAGAATGCCCACCGCACTCCCGCTGTAAGTCGCTGATTACCGCCATTACTTGTATAAAAAATAAAAAATTCCAGTATCTATACCGCCATTTGTAGACGCTATAACTTTCACATAAACCAAATAATTTACACGTATTGGGATTTTTTTAGCAAAGACATGTCGCAGAATACATTGTGGCCTAAATTTATGACGAAATTTTATTTTTACATTTCTTTTACTGGACATGTTTAATAGCAATAACAAAAAATATTGTTTTTTTTTTCAAAATTGTTGGTTTTTCTTTGTTTATAGCGCAAAAAATTAAAAATGCACAGGTGGTCAACCACCACTGAAAGAAAGCTCTATTTGCGGGAAAAAAGACTTAAATTTCATTTGGGTGCTGCGTAGCATGACTGCGCAATTATCATTTAAAGTAAAGTAGCACCTTATCGCAAAAAGTGGCCTGGTGAGGAAGGGGGGGGGGTAAATCCTCTGGAGGGCAAGTGGTTAAAATAGTAGATAACATTTCCATAACAAATACAAAAACAATCCTAATGCTTAGGGTAGTGGGTGGGGGCCATGCGCATAAATCCTAATTTGCCCCTGGTCCAAATGTGAATCCAGAACTGCAGTTTCACAGTACAGATACAGCCTGATATTAAAGATTCATTTGTTCCCAACTCCATACAGCTCAAGACTTTGAAGATTAACATCTCCACAGTGCCTGTAGCTACAGAGATCGGTGAGAGCTTGTTTTAAAGCACAACAACACCAGTCAAAAATAACATGATAAAAATTAATATCCTAGTAAAAGATAAAATAAAACCAGCTTTTGCTGCAAAAACTACTTTTTTTCTGCTGCTAGATGTCCTCAGTCTGATGGACAGCATCATTCAACCCACTTCCTCTGAGACCAGGTTGTCCTGGACCTGCCGCATCCAGTGATTGCACAAGCAGCACTGTGATGAGCTCATCTCTCTGTCACTCTACACATTACACCCCAAATTAGGGTGTAACATGAGACAAGGTTCTAAAGGTGAGCTAAGCTTTTAATTCTTTTTTTTATACCTGCTTATCTTTTCAGTATTCAGCTTTAAAGTGGTGAAATATGAACAAAGCATATCCCGTTATAATGAGTACTTGTCTCAATTAAGAGCACTAAGTGTCTTTTTAAGTGTCTTTTCTGTCTGCTGCACCACTCCTCTGCTATCAGCATTAATCACTTCTGACAAGTTTTCCTGACACCAAGAGAAAAATGGTGACAGGGGAGGGACCTCCAACAGATTGACAGCCTCAGCTCTGTTCCTGTGTGCTGTGTGGAGGGGGGTGTGTCCCTTCTCTCCAATCAGTTATTAGAGCTCTCCTCACTAATGCAGGCCATAGACGGGCCGTTTATCGGCCGAATTGTTGGCCAATAAACGAAAAATCGGCCAAATTGTTGGCCGATAAACGAAAAATCGGTCGGCCCCATTGCTGATGCTGCCACCAATGTCCATGAAAAACAGCCGTTTTTTGTGGATTTTCCAGCATGACTGATAAAAATAAACGAGAAGGTCTGCGAAAAACGGCCGACAGGCTGGCCCCACTAACGGTGTGAATATCGTCCGATTTTTCATGCAGACGAAAATTCAGCCGATAAACGACCCGTCTATGGCCTGCATAAGCTCTTCAGTGCGTAAGTTCAACGCTCGGCCCCCTGCTTTCTGAACTCTCAGACAAGCTTTAAAAATTCTGGACTCTGAACGGATGTAAAGAAAAGAAGAATGCAGATAAACAGATACAACGTATGCAGGAGAATTTGTTTCATCTCACCTGAGGCTAGTCACTTCACTGGGTATATGTAAGGGTTTACAACCACTTTAAGGTAAATACCGCCCTACAAGGGGCAGTCTGACAACTCATGGGGCCCCCGGGCAATAGGGGATCATGGGGACCCTGTGTCCTTGCCAAAAACTCAAAAAAGCCTATGAAAAAGGTACCAGGGGCATCTCATAGGGCCCCCTACTGACCCCGGGCCCTCGGGCAGTGCCCAAGTTTCCAAATGCGCCCTACATTACCCTTTAGACAAACATTTGGTTTTCAAGCATAAAGTTGAGTGCATTTTTCAGCAAGGCAGTAAATCGCTTGACACAATGGTGCTCACTTTGTTTAACACAGATAGTGACCTATATTTTATGTTCTTTTATGCCGACGCTCGCTATGGGGTGCATTAATATACAGACGCTGCAGGTGGCCCAGCACGGCTCATTAAATATCCCTTTGGCAGAGCCTGGACCCTCAACAGCTCAACACACATGTATGCTGCAAACTGCCTCATCTGTGACAACCAACAGCTCAGTGCAGTATCTTATATAAGCAGATATAGAGAGGCACAGAACTACTTGGAATGGATTCGAGGAATCAGAGTCATTTGGGAGATTGCTCAGAACTCAGATCAACTTGAGAAATGAAAAAAAAAATAAAAAATCTTATGTAAGGCTTGTTTTACTGCTGTACTAATAAGTGTTCATTAGCAAAAGCATTCTGTCTTATCACTGCTGTACAGACAGGTTTGTCCCATTACCACATTTCAGCAGAACAGACGATACTGAAGTTACATGATTTTAATTCACAGAATGTCCATCTTGTTTAAAGTAGACCTAGCACCAGATATCTTTTTTCTTGTTAATCATATGCATACTAAGATAAAAAGGTAATGCGAGCGCTATCTAAAAATAGGGGATAGCTGCTGGGACACCGAAAAGGTAATCAAATAAAACCTTCCAAATGACATATAAATAAAAGGTGCAGCGCTGTACTGAAATAAATCAAGCAAAAATCATGAAGTATAAAATATAAATGAATGGAATGGTATAAAATAGAGTGCAAAGTCACAAGTCACCAGTGGTGACCAATAGTGGATAAAATGTCCCAAGATGTATAGAGCCAACGTGAGGATCTGATGTGATCCTAATATAAGTGTGTAGATGACTTGATCCAAGGTGGCAGATGATAAGATAAATAAATTGCGCACTCACCAGAAGTGCGTAAATACAAGCTTTTGAGATAAGCCTGTCTCACCAGGTATAAATCAGGTCATCTGCTTCACCATAAAGGTCAGGATCCTGTACACCTTCTGGTCACGTCTAGGATAGGGTGCCCAGAAGACTTTGATGCGTATCACGTTCAGGGGTCCCTTTAAGTGCTGTACACCTTCTGGTCACGTCTAGGATAGGGTGCTCAGAAGACTTTGATGCGTATCATGTTCAGGGGTCCCTTTAAGTGCTGTACACCTTCTGGTCACGTCTAGGATAGGGTGCCCAGAAGACTTTGATGCGTATCACGTTCAGGGGTCCCTTTAAGTGCTGTACACCTTCTGGTCACGTCTAGGATAGGGTGCTCAGAAGACTTTGATGCGTATCACGTTCAGGGGTCCCTTTAAGTGCTGTACACCTTCTGGTCACGTCTAGGATAGGGTGCTCAGAAGACTTTGATGCGTATCACGTTCAGGGGTCCCTTTAAGTGCTGTACACCTTCTGGTCACGTCTAGGATAGGGTGCTCAGAAGACTTTGATGCGTATCACGTTCAGGGGTCCCTTTAAGTGCAGATTCTGCGGATGGAGGCTCTCAATGAAGAGAGCCCAATAAGGGACACCACATAGTGTGATACCGTATGACTTTTATTGGTCAAAACAAGTGCAAACAGGTATATATTAATAAAAAACTCTGACCATATAAGATTCAGGATGGCCACCAGCGGTGGCTAAACGTCCAGTAACTGTAGCCCCCCGACGCGTTTCGTGCTATGCACATCGTCATAGGGTGATGCTACACATTTCGTGCTATGCACATCATACTAAGGCTGGCACATTTGGGGGTGTATCTATTAAAAAATGCATAGCAATTAACTTGCAAGTTCATGCACAATTGTTCTGTGCGAATGAGCCAACAAAAAAAATGAATGTTCTTACTCTATGTCCAGTGCTGGTCGATTGTTATCATTGATTTAAAAAAGTAAAAACCGCATTTGTCCACTAGATGGTGCTAATTATCATAGGAAATTCCTCCAGGCTGAACAAAAAAAATAAATAAAGACAGTCATAGATGGACTGAATTTCTGCTGGTTCAGGAGGGACTGGGCAGGCGGGTTGTATTGAAGTTGATCCATCGATCGATTTCAGTATAACCAGCCTGTTGGATTTTTATGCATGCAATCAGTGCCGGAGGCTACAGCCTCTAGCAGTGATCACTATGTTCTCCCGGCAGGCAGATGATGGGGGAATCAAGCTATTTTCTTTCCTTTTGTCCATGGTGGAAGGGGATTGGTTATGGGGAAAGAGAAGAAAGATAAGGAAGGAATAATAGGATGGGAGGGGGAATCGGAATCAGCAAAAAAATTGGAAGGGATTGTTAAGGGACAGAGGTGGAGGGAGAAGGAAGGGACGGTTGGGGTTGAGTTCAAATATGCAGTATGTTAAATGTGAAAATGTAACTAGGGCAGGGGTGAGTAACTGTGGCCCTAAGCTGTTGGTGAACTACAAGTCCCATCATGCCCCTGCCTTTGGGAGTCATGCTTGTAACTGTCAGTTTTGTAATGCCTCATGGGAATTGTAGTTCTACAACAGCTGGAGGGCCACAGTTGCCCACTCCTGATCTAGGGAAATGCTCTCAGAATCTGGAAGAGTCTTTGTAGACCTTACCCATGCCACTCATGTGTTTTGGAAATGTTTTATCTTGTGCTACTAATTGTTCCATGTTCATTACATCATTAACGGCTTCAACCTATTCCAATAGAGTGACAACTCCCTGGGAGTTTTCAGCATTTAGGAATGACCTGCCTGGCTGCTATAAGAAAGAATATCAGTACTAATTATCAGAACTTGCAGCCAAATTCTGGGAGATCTGAAAACTCTTCCTTGTAATGGGGCTGCACCTGCACTGCAAGGATTGACTGCTTGTCCAGGTCTAGGGAAGGGTAACTGAAACAAAGAAAAAACAGGCAGCAAGGTTTACTCATTTCAAGGGCAGTACCCTTTTCATCAGAACTCTAAAGAAGAGGGTACTGTCCTTGAAACGCGTAAGCCTCACTGCTTGTTTTTGGGCATCACCTGAGTACTGGGCAGGAAGGGGTTAACATCTGGGGCGATCAAAGGGTTAACTGTGTGCTGTTTTACTGTGTAAGCACTCTGCTTTGTATTAGAGAAGTGGTCTCCAAACTACGGCCTGGGGGCCAGATGTGGCCCTTTGCTGGCTTTTATCCGGCCCCTGGGGCTGTCAGGAATGGACTCAGAGCTGGTGGTGGGACTCACCTGCCGTGTGGGCTGCAGTACCAGGGCTGACCAGCGGGTGCTCTCAGCAGCCAGAAGCTCACTCCTGCAGTCAGCCAACACCTGAAGCTGATTGCAGGAAGTGTATTTAAGGAATGACCAGGCCTGTGATCAGGGCCTTGGTGTATGTTTCCCATGACCTCCTGTACCTGGTATCCTGCGTTCCTGCCTCGTTGCTGACCCTGCTTTGATCCTGACCTCTGCTGACCGTCTCCTGTTGAACCCCTGGCTTGCCTGACCATCCTTCTGCCTGATCATCTGTACCGCGCTGCCCGCTACCTGCTGAAGCTGGCTTGTGACCCCGACCATACTCTGCTTGCTCCTCCTGTACCACGCTGCCCGCCTGTCTGACTACGCTTACTTCACCCAACGATCCATCCATCCTACACGGATCACCTTTAGTAAGTCTGCCTGCCTTTTCCCATCAGACTCCGTTCCTGCACTCCCCTGCCAGTATTCTCTACCACAGCCGGATGCACTCAGGTCTGCACCAAGGCCATCCCCACCATCAGGGGCCCTGGTGAATAGCAGGCTGGGACTTAGATCCCGCGCCCTGAGGAAATCCATGCTGTGGGCTGCTAGAGACACTGCCAGGCGGCACCTGACAGTACCTTACGGCCTGCCTGACCATTCCACCTCTCCAGCCTAACTACACCTGTGTTCCTGAAGCCTGCTACTTCCCTGTGTCAGTCCACACATTTCTGGTCATACCCGGATCCCTAACAGGGGCACTATTTCATCCACTGTTACGAACAATGTATATTTCCTCCCAATGACACCAATGAAGGGACACAATTCCTTCTAATGACGACAGCAATGGGGCACAACTTCTTATAATTACACCAACAATGGGACCCAGTGACACCAATAAAGGAGCGGAATTCCTCCCCAATGATGCTAATGAAGGGGCACAATTATTAGGTACACCTTGCTAGTACCGGGTTGGACCCCCTTTTTGCCTTCAGAACTGCCTTATTCTTCGTGGCATAGATTGAACAAGGTGTTGGAAACATTCCTCAGATTCTTTGGTCCATATTCACAGGAGTTACTGTTGCCTTTAAACCATCTCAAACCAGTCTGCCAATTCTCCTCTGACCTCTGACATCAACAAGGCACTTTTGCCCACACAACTGCAGCTCACTGGATATTTTCTCTTTTTTGGACCATTCTCTGTAAACCCTAGAGGTGGTTGTGTATGAAAATCCCAGTAGATTGGCAGGTTTTGAAATACTCAGATGAGCCCGTCTGGCACCAACAACCATGCCATGTTCAAAGTCACTTAAATCCCCTTTCTTCCCCATTCTGATGCTCGGTTTGAATTTCAGCAAGTTGTCTTCTCCACATCTAGATGCCTAAATGCATAGAGTTGCTGCCACAAGATTGTCTGATTAGCAATTTGTGTCACCAAGCAATTGAATGGGTGTACCTAATAAAGTGGCCAGTGAGTGTGTATTGAATGCTTTGTTCGTAACTGTATATGATTTCTTTTGTGAGTATATCAGTATTCATTTTCTTTCCTCATTAAATCATTTTTACAGCTGGTTCTCTCTTCTGTCTTTGTTCCAGTTATTCTGTTGAAGGATTTCAGTTTGAAGAGGGCAGTAAGGCCTATACATTTCCAGGTTTTTGATGGGTGAACTGCCTTTGGGACAACATCTGAAGAGTCCCATCATCTACAATTGACCATACAATGTATGCAGGACTTGTGGTTCCTTTTGTCCTTCTTCACTGATGTTTTTTCTTTGAGCTATGTATTGTGAATCTACTAGGGGAGAGTAAAATCATTTTCACTTATCTGATCCTCTGATCTCCCATGTTCCAGTTGTGGACTACCCTAGGCGTCACCATGTCCAGTGCAGGTCTATAGATCCTTCACTGGTCTTGATGATGTCAGAATCTTAGACCTTCTGGAGCATGAGGGAAAAGATGCTGGGGGAACCAGTCTAGATGCATGGAGGAATGGAGGATGGGGTAGGTAAATCTTCCTTCTTTATGCCCCCTAGTCTTAAACAACCTGTAATTAAACAGTAGAGCTAGCTGTGGTATATTAGGGGTCGTGGCACCAGGGTCAGGCTGACCATTCCGAAACTCGGGCATTGCCCGAGGGCCCAGGGTCAGTAAGGGGCCCCATGAGATGTCCCTGGTACCTTTCATAGGCTTTTTGGGGTGTGGTTTGAGTGTGAGCGAGGACACAGGCGCCCCATGATCCCCTATTGCCAGGGGGCCACATGAGTTGTCAGTCAACCCCTGCCTGGCACGGTAGCATTCATTATGGTGGAGAATTGTGTTCTATAATAAATTATATCCTCACCTTATACTGTATGAATATTTGTACCTTCTTTATTAGGACAGTGCTGTGTCTGAGGGTCAGAGGTAGAAGAGCAGATCTTGTGAAGTGTTGTGGAACAAAGATACCACCTGGCCAGGGGTGGACTGACCATTTGGAAACTCGGGCACTGCCCGAGGGCCCGGGGTCAGTGGGGGGCCCCATGAGATGCCCCTGGTACCTTTTTCATAGGCTTTTTTGAGTTTGGGTAAGGACACAGGGGCCCCATGATCCCCTATTGCCCGGGGGCCCCATGGGTTGTCAGTCCGCCCCTGCACCTGACAAATGTTTTATTGTTGGGTTCCTGCTCCTTACTGGAAGAAAACGGTTTGTTGGTGAAAATGAATGCTGACCATGCACTGGTAGATTTCCAAATGTACAAAATATCTCATCAGTACATTCAATAATGCCAGACATCGTTTGAAAGTACTTTGTTTGCTAATAATATTTGAAATCTACATAGAACAACGGTTGGAGTTATTTCTTACCTCTAGGACAGTGGTTCTCAACCTGTGGGTCGCGATCCCTTTGGGGGTCGAACAACCCTTTCACAGGGGTCCCCTAAGACCATCAGAAAACACATATTTCCGATGTGTAAAGAGCAGCTACTGTGTAGAAAGCAGCTGCTGTGTTGAAAGCAGCTACTCTGTTAAAAGCAGCTACTGTGTTGAAAGCAGCAGTATTGGAGGTAAAACGACACTTCATGAATTATAATTACTGGGTAAATAATTTTATGGTTGGGGGGTCACCACAACATGAGGAACTGTATTAAAGGGTCACGGCCTTAGGAAGGTTGAGAACCACTGCCCTAGGAAGAGTCAAATGTTTGTGGGAGTTTTTATGCACTTTTTAAAGTCATGTTTTTGTCATATGTATATTATTTACACTTTGGTTTTTCAATATAAGATTGGTCTATCCATTCCTGATCACTTAGGCGTGCACTTTTGTTTTCACATTTTACGCTGAAGTTCGTATACTGAGGGCTTTTTTTCTCAGAGAATAGGTGCAGGAATTCCCCCCTTTTGAGTCAACCCTATCTCTGTCCCCTACCCACCTCCGAGCACTGTTCCTTGGTTCCCCCTCCTAAACACCTCCCAGTACTGCCCCTTTTAGAGAATACAGAATCAAGTATCACATTGTTGTGCTAAGTCATTTGGAGTTTGTTATGATAACGACAAAAGCAGTAAAATAGATCCCATGCAGCCAGCAACAATATACCTCCCTGGCAAAAATAGACCCCCTAGCAATAATAGAACCCCCTTGGCAACAATAGATTGACTAGCAACAAAGACACCCTGGAAACAATAGATCCCATAGCAAAAAATAGACCAGCAGCAACAATAGATCCCCCAACAACAAAGACTCCCTGCAACAATAGATCCCCTAGCAATAATAGACCCCCTTGGCAACAACAGATCCCCCAGCAACAAAGACACCCTGGAAACAATAGATCCCCAAGCAACAATAGATCCCCCAGCAACAAAGACCCCCTAGCAATAATAGAACCCCCTTGGCAACAATAGATCCCCCAACAACAAAGACCCCCTGGAAACAATAGATCCCAAAGCAATAATAGACCCCACAGCAACAATAGATCCCCCAGCAACAAAGACCCCCTGGCAACAATAGATCCCCTAGCAATAATAGAACCCTCTTGGCAACAATAGATTCCCCAGCAATAAAGATACCCTGGAAACAATAGATCCCCGGGCAACAATAGATCCCACAGCAACAAAGACCCCCTGGCAACAATAGATCCCCAGCAACAATAGACCCCTGGCAGCAACAACAGATCTCTTAACCCTCCAGCAGCCAGAAATAATAGACCCCCTCCCTCAACAGTAGTTACTTCCCAGCAACAAATGAACCTCCAGAAACATACAATAACATCAAAAGCAGTCAAATAGGTCCCATGCAGCCAGCAACAATAGACCTCCCTGGCAACAATAGGTCCCCCTAGCAAAAATAGATCCCCTAGCAATAATAGAACCCCCTTGGCAACAATAGACCCCCCGGCAGCAATAGACCCACAGCAACAATAGATCCCCTAGCAACAGAGACCCCCGGCAACAATAGATCCCCCAGCAAAAATAGCCCCCTGGCAGCAACAACAGATCTCTTAGCCCTCCAACAGCCAGAAATAATAGACCCCCTCCCTCAACAGTAGTTACTTCCCAGCAACAAATGAACCTCCAGAAACATACGACCCCCCCCTGGAAACAACTGATCTCCCACCAGCAACAATAGACCCCCCCACTCAAAAATAGATCTTCTTCAGCAACAACAGATCCCCTAGCAGAAAGCATCAATAGATCCTCCTTCATACCCCAGCACCCCTTGCCATTACATACAGTTGTGGCCAAAATTATTCAACCCCCACTGAAATTGAGTGTTTTGGCCAGTTTGACATTGCTTTTGATCATTCAGTCATCTTGCTTACATTTACATTAAAGAGGCACTTGTAGGTCAGACAAATATAACATAACAGTTATAATGAAATAACCACAAATGTCTTTTCTGTGCTCACAGCATTATCAGTTTTATTCAACCCCCAAGTGACATTCAATCTTAGTACTTAGTACAGCATCCTTTTACAGTTATAACAGCTTTTAAACGTGAAGCATAGCTTGACACAAGTGTCTTGCAGCGATCTACGGGTATCTTCGCCCATTCTTCATGGGCAAAGGCCTCCAGTTCAGTCACATTCTTAGGCTTGCGCACTGCAACTGCTTTCTTTAAGTCCCACCAGAGGTTCTCAATCGGATTTAAGTCTGGTGACTGCGATGGCCACTCCAAAATGTTCCAGCCTTTCCTCTGCAACCATGCTCTAGTGGACTTGGAGGTATGCTTGGGATCATTGTCCTGTTGAAAGGTCCAACGTCTCCCAAGCCTCAGGTGTGTGACGGACTGCATCACGTTTCCATCCAATATCTCCTGGTACTGAAGAGAATTCATGGTACCTTGCACACGCTGAAGCTTCCCTGTACCTGCAGAAGCAAAACAGCCCCAAAGCATGATTGACCCTCCACCATGCTTCACAGTAGGCAAGGTGTTCTTTTCATCATAGGCCTTGTTCTTCCTCCTCCAAACATAGCGTTGATCCATGGGCCCAAACAGTTCTAATTTTGTTTCATCAGTCCACAGAACACTATCCCACAACTTTTGTGGTTTGTCCACATGGCTTTTGGCATACTGCAGTCGACTCTTCTTATTCTTTGGAGACAGCAAGGGGGTACGCCTGGGAGTTCTGGCACGGAGGCCTTCATTACGCAGTGTGCGTCTTATTGTCTGGGCTGAAACTTCTGTACCCACATCTGACAAATCTTTTCTCAGTTCCTCAGCAGTCACACGGGGACTTCTCTCCACTCTACGCTTCAGGTAGCGCACAGCAGTCGAAGTCAGCATCTTCTTTCTGCCACGACCAGGTAGCGTTTCAACAGTGCCCTTTGCCTTGAATTTGCGAATGATGCTTCCTAAGGTGTCTCTTGGTATGTTTAACATCTTTGCAATCTTCTTATAGCCATTGCCCTTCCTGTGAAGAGAAATCACCTCTTCTCTTGTCTTCCTGGACCATTCTCTTGCCTTCACCATGTTTGTAACCACACCAGTAAATGTCTAGAAGGAGCTGAGTATCACAGTCATTTTAAAGCTGCCTAATTGGTGCTTATTATGCTTGATTGCTGCTCGGTGACATCCACAGGTGTTTTCAATACCTGATGGAAAGCACCTGTATGAACCTCTGTTCTTCAGAGTGGTAGTCTTTAAGGGGTTGAATAATTGTGGCAATGAAGAAACCACATAAGAACCATTTACTACTGTATTACATAAACAATTGATGTCATTTTAGTTGCATTTGGGTAGTTACAACGTCCTTGTAGGATTTGATTCTGAATACAATTCCAAATGTACACTATAGTCCCTAAACCCCTTTACAGCATTGGGGGTTGAATAATTTTGGCCACAACTGTACATCCAGTGCTGAAGGTGCCGGAACTGCGTTCCCCCACGCAGGGGCGGACTGACAACTCATGGGGCCCCCGGGCAATAGGGGATCATGGGGCCCTTGTGTCCTTGCACAAACTCAAAAAAGCCTATGAAAAAGGTACCAGGGGCATCTCATGGGGTCCCCTACTGACTCCCGGCCCTCGGGCAGTGCCCGAGTTTCCAAATGGTCAGTCCACCCCTGCCCCCACGCTAGTTGCATTATACTTGTCTGATTTCAGAAGCTAAGAAAAGTCAGGTCAAGTTAGTACTTGGATGGGAAACTACCTTACATTGCTAGTTAGCTGCATACATATTCTCTTTTCCCCTAGTGCTGACTATTATTTTTTGAGTTTGCTAATAATATTTGATTTTAGAATTAATGGAATTTCCCAAATAAAAACCACTGTAGTCAAAATCGACTCTCAACTTAAACCTACTAATGAGAAAAGCTAAAAAAATTTCAAAATTGAAAATATTTGAACAAAATTCTACTAGTGTAGAAAGGCTATATTGCCACCTCTTGAATCCCTTCTTTTTTTTCTTTCTGCCTGATTTTTCCAGCCAAAGGGGCATTTGGCATTGAAATATTGTGCTGCACCCACCAGCCAAGCGTTTGGCTTGGTGCTATGGCATGGTCCCATTGACTTCAATGGGCAAGTTAGACAGGTGACTCATCTCAACACGCCAAGTTAAATCTCTACACCACAAAGCAAAGTATTGTGGCCACAGCAAGGTTTAAGGGCCACCATGTTCATTTGGAGATGGGCAATCAGGCGGAGGTAAACAGGGTGGGGGATCAACTGCCTATTTTTACTGCCCCCTTTGCTAGGATTGCCACCTCACCCCTTTAAAACCGAACACATATAATTACACAGGTTCTGTGGCTGATTAAGGTGGTAATTAAACTCATTTAGTGCCTTATCTGCATTAAATTAGCCTTAGAACCCGTGTAATGAATATGTGTCCAGGTTTAAAGGGACGAGGCGGCAACCCTATCCTCTGCTGCCTATATGATCGAGGCCTAATGCAGGCCATAGACGGTTCATTTATCGGCCGAATTTTCATCCAAAAGAATAATCGGGCAATATTCGTTAGTGGGGCAATGTCGTCGGCCGATTTTCATGGTTCCTCCTCGTTTCTTTTATCGGTCATGCTGGAAAATTTACGAACAACGGCCGATTTTTGTAAGCATCGGTGGCAACAGAACGACTGATTTTTTGGTTTTCGGCTGAACATTCAGCCGATAAATGAACCGTCTATGGTCGGCATTAGGCATTGTCAAGCGAAGTTTAAGGTCATAACATATGAAGAGACATGACTATGACTTGAGCAATTCAAAGGAAAATTTAAACAACTCAGAAGCATGTCAAAAATGTTTAGAAACAAGCAATTTATACTTAGTTGCTCTCAAATTTGGCAGTCATGTACATGAGCCATAAAGTGGTAAAGCTGGGATGGGGCCTGGAGTTTCATTCACTGCTCAAAACAAAGTCAAATCCTTTATCTGATGGGCATTTCTGTCATCAGCAAGATGTCACCATTGATGAAATCACTTCAAATTAGGGCTTTTTTCTCAGAGAATAGATGCAGGAACTCCCCCTTTCCGAGTCACCCTTTGTCTCCGCCTCTACCTAAGTCTGAGCAATATTCCTTGGTTCCACCCCCTACCCACCTCCCAGTACTGTTCCCTTGAAAGAATACAGAACCAGTTATCATTTTGTGGTGCTAAGTAAATTGTATAGAATTTGTTACAAGAAAAGCAGCAACAATAGATCTCCCGGCAAAAATGGACCACTGCAATTACATAACCCCCCCCCCCAGCAACAACAGATCCAGCATCAATGGATCCTCCAGCAGTGAGCACCAATAGACCCCTCCCCAGGGGCAGACTGACAACTCATGGGGCCCCCGGGCAATAGGGGATCATGGGGCCCCTGTGTCCTTGCCCAAACTCAAAGCATATGAAAAAGGTACCAGAGGCATCTCATGGTGCCCCCTACTGACCCCATGGCTCTCGGGCAGTGCAAAGTTTCCAAATGGTCAGTCCGGCCCTGCCCCGCCACCAACACAAGATCCCTCCCAGCAATAATTGACCCCCAGGAAAAGGGCCCACCCCCAGTAACAAAAGCAGCAACAATAGACCACCCCAGAAGAAATAGACACCCCTCCCGGAAATAGATACCCTCCAGAAACAGAAGACCCCCCCTGCAGCCAACATCAATAGATCCTGCAGCATATTCCAGTCTCCCTTATATACATTAAGCCCTGGTTTACATAAGTTGTTCCCATGCGGGCTGCGGTTTCCAAAGAAGTGCAGGGACTTCTTCCCTGCATGTCACGGGGCACGGGAGTCCATTAAAATAAATGGGCTCTCATGCCCACGCAAAACGTGGCCCGCACGGCCGCATATATGTGCACCAGGGGTCAGTGCTGGAGGTAAAACTCTGTAGCTAGGAAACGAGCAGCAATTGAGTAGTATATTGCTGGTTTGGATCACAAAAGAGAAGCTCCATATGATAATGTATGCTGAATATTAGAGATTCTGTTGCGTGCGGTGGCATCACCAAACTTTATAGACTAAGCTCACTTGAAATCACAGAAATAGATATGCATGAGATAGACATTACACTAATAATCTCCATTTTTCTGTCTTTCTATATCTGCCTCTCTATGTCAGCATAGAGCACTAGAGCGGGAAGGTAATCAAAGTATTTGCACTATGGTGTTTAAGGGCATTGCTAAAATCAAAGCATATGATGAAACACAGCTATAAAGAGAACAAAAGATGCAACACTCTATTTGTTCGACCTTGTCTCACTTTCCTCCAATAGCAATTGCGCTGCCTCTCTAAATATGACTGGCCAGTTCAAGGTACTGCAGTCTGACCACACTACCCATTATGTCATCTATCACGCCTGGTCAGGCACAACCCCCACTCTTCCTCTACACTGCAAGTTTATTCCTCTACACTGCGAGTTAAACAGTACGGTTGAAAAGATGCAAGTTCAACCAACAGAAATAAATACATAAATAGCAAACCTCCATATACAGAACCTTATACCCACAATTAATCCAGAGGAAGACAAAAAACCCTATACAACATGATCCAATGTGTTTCAGCAGGGTAAAAAAAATCCTCAATTTCCTGAGGGTAATCAGATGTTCCCTGGATCGCTGGTGTTAAAGTCTACATGAGGATGCTTACAAAGAGGGGTGTGGCCACTACTCATCTATGTCAGCATAGAGCACTGCAGTGGGAGGGTAGGAGAAGCATGTCTATCAAAGTATTTTAAGGCATTGCCAAGAGAGGATCAGTTAGAAATCTTAAGACAAGACATGACTAGGTAGAGAAAAAAAAGTGCAAGACTTCAATCACTGTTAGAATTCTGATGGAAGTTGAACCTGTCATACTTAATTCTCCCAAAGCCTGTCCTTGCTGTGTTACCATGGTAACAGTCCAACAGTATAGGAGCGCATGGGGTTACACTAGGAAGTCTGTCAAAATAGGAGCTTCCACTGGAGTTTTTAAAGATGGAGGAATCGGGGCTGTCATCACCATCCTTGTTTTACTATCTAGTAAGTCATTATAAGACCTCATGCACACAGGACATTTTTTTCCTCCCCAGATGCCTTTGCTCAAGGGAGAAAAATGCAGCACCTAAAGTTGCGTGTGGCATGCTCATTAATGCACGTTCACGTGTTTGACGTTAATGCATTCTATTGGTCAGAATATTAGCCTTTAGAATGCATTAACATGTAAACATGCCGAAACGCTCTATTAATGCGTGTTTATGCACATTTGGTATTTTTTCTGTCTAAATGCTCTCTTTTTGAATATGCTGGTGGTGCATTTCTTTTTCTGCCTCTAAACGCTCCTGCCTCTAAAATGCCTTGAATGCCTATGTGTGCAGAGACACATAGGCTAACATAGACCTTAAAGTGTTGCTAAATCCAGGCCCCTTCATTCACTATATCTGGTCTCCCACAGTACACAGAACATGGAAATGCAATTATTTTAGTAAATATAAACTGTTAAATACATTTTCTTATCAGCAGTATATAGCAGTCTTGTGACTTCTGTCAGTGTCCAGCTAAAGTGCTGGTTAAAGCTTGTAGGAGGAGTTTTCATTCTCCCCTGATTGTCCTATGAGGCTGCATAACCCCTGACCCTCTGTTTGGACAGTGCTAATTGGCCCTGTGCTGATCACATGCACCCTCCCGAATTAAAAAAAACTCTCTAGCAATAAACACTAAACTGAGCATGTGCAGAGTGAATCCTAGATTTCTGTACTATCAGCAGATGGATTGGGGACACTAGAAGAAGGGGAGAAGACAGGAACAAACAGCCTTTTTACACAATGCGGAGGATTAATTCCTTAGGTTCCACAGTTAATATAACAAGCATGCTTAACTGCATATACAGACTGATTTTACTGTTGGGGGTTTAGTAACACTTTAAAGTTTGCCAACCAGGGGTTCCATCTTTGCCAAGCACGTGTCTGTCCTTTTTCAGCAACTTACTAAGGAGTGAAGTATTTACAGGATGACTGTCTTGGAGGATGCACCAAACACAACTGGGCAAAGGAATCTCACATGTTACTATTTTGACAGGTTAGGCCCCTTGACAAGGGTGGAATATACAGTATATACCTTCCAACCTAACCAAGCCTGCTAGGCCATACCCTCCAGCGACCCAGATACACAAAAATACACAAACCAGGTTTTGGAGTCAAAAGGCCATAGCAGCATTTTATTAACCAATAAATTATTTCAATATAAATAACATAACAATCTAAAAAATAGAAACAGAGGAAAAACATGGTGGTCATTTGAGGGCAATAAACCCAACTTATCTTTTGCATAAAACTTTTTTTAAACTTAGGCCCCCAGCTGCAACCCACCGGCTCGGGGACAATCCTACTTATCCCCAGCCGCAACCCACCAACTCGAGGACAATCCTACTTATCCCCAGCCACAACACACCGGCTCGAGGACAATCCTACTTATCCCCAGCCACAACACACCGGCTCGAGGACAATCCTACTTATTCCCAGCTGCAACCCACCGGCTCGAGGACAATCCTACTTATCCCCAGCCACAACACACCGGCTCAAGGACAATCCTACTTATCCCCAGCCGCAACCCACCGGCTCAAGGACAATCCTACTTATCCCCAGCCGCAACCCACTTACTCGAGGACAATCCTACTTATCCCCAGCCACAACCCACCGGCTCGAAGACAATCCTACGTATCACGAGCCACAACACACCGGCTCAGAGATAACCCTACTTATCCACAGTGACCACCATTTTACCTATTCCAAGTTAACCCCTTGTTAACCGAAATGTACCGAGGTCCCCATACCACTGACACCCCCATTCTGTATCGTTCTACATACAGAATTTTTTCCTCATCCAAAGACCAACCACCACCAAGGCTGCCGTGACAATCCAAACCAAAGCACGAAGGGAAGGGAGGGTGGGAAGCTTCTCCTTCTTCAGAATTCCCCACAGGACTTCCGGGGATCGGACTCTCTCTTAACTTCCTGTGACCCCTCCCAACCATAACCATCCAATCAGGTAAGCTGCAATTATCACAACTTTCTACACTTCTTTTAACCCTATTAGGTTGTCCCTCTATTCACCCAGTCATGTCGTCCCTGCGCTTAATTTTTTTCTTTGATCCGGGCCTACCTTTCCCAGCAGACTACATTCAGACCAGCAGGGAATGCACTCACAAATCCCCTGCTGATTAGAGCAGAGTGGGTGGACATATTTTTTTTTAGCTGACCAGATCGGATGCGAGGCAGGCGGGTATAAATAGACACAAGTCCATTTACATCTGCCGGTCCATAGGGATACATGGATCTTCAGATCAGGTCTGCCGGAAAAACCGACAGGTGAGCCAGATCAAATCACCAATGTGAAAGGGGTCCTATAGTGTTTAGGCGTTACTGTAAGTTGTGTGTGAAAAATAAAGGCAATCATAAGTATTCATATACAGTATGTCAAGCCAAACATTGGTTTAATATATTTATATCTACAGTTTAAGATTAGATATGATCTCTCTCTCTTTCTGTATATATATATATATATATATACAGTCATGGCCGAAATTGTTGGCACCCTTGATATTTCTCCAGGAAATCATGTATTTCTCACGAAACGTATTGCATTAACACATGTTTTGCTATACACATGTTTATTCCCTTTGTGTGTATTGGGACAAAACAAAAAAAGGGAGGAAAGAAAGCAAATTCGACATAATGTCACACAAACCTCCAAAAATGGGCTGGACAAAAGTATTGGCACCCTTTCACAACTGCGGATAAATAAGAATGTTACAAGCATGTGATGCTCCTGTAAACTCACCTGGGGCAAGTAACAGGTGTGGGCAATATAGAAATCACACCTGAAAGCAGATAAAAAGGAGAGACGTTCACTTAACCTTTGCATTGTGTGTCTGTCTGTGCCACACTAAGCATGGACAACAGAAAGAGGAGACGAGAACTGTCTGAGGACCTGAGAACCAAAATTGTGGCAAAATATCAACAATCTCAAGGTTACAAGTCCATCTCCAGAGAACTAGATTTGCCTTTGTCCACAGTGCGCAACATTATCAAGAAGTTTGCAACCCATGGCACTGTAGCTAATCTCCCTGGTCGTGGACGGATGAGGAAAATTGATGAAAGATTGCAACGCAGAATAGTCCGGATGGTGGATAAGCAGCCCCAAACATGTTCCAAAGACATTCAAGCTGTCCTGCAGGCTCAGGGAGCATCAGTGTCAGCGCGAACTATCCGTCGACATTTAAATGAAATGAAACGCTATGGCAGGAGACCCAGGAGGACCCCACTGCTGACACAGAGACATAAAAAAGCAAGACTACAGTTTGCCAAAATGTACTTGAGTAAGCCAAAAGCCTTCTGGGAAAACGTCTTGTGGACAGATGAGACCAAGATAGAGCTTTTCGGTAAAGCACATCATTCTACTGTTTACCGAAAACGGAATGAGGCCTACAAAGAACAAAACACAGTACCTACGGTAAAATATGGTGGAGGTTCAATGATGTTTTGGGGTTGTTTTGCTGCCTCTGGCACTGGGTGCCTTGACTGTGTGCAAGGCATCATGAAATCTGAGGATTACCAAAGGATTTTGGGTCGCACTGTAGGGCCCAGTGTCAGAAAGCTGGGTTTGCGTCCAAGATCCTGGGTCTTCCAGCAGGACAATGACCCCAAACATACGTCAAAAAGCACTCAGAAATGGATGGCAAAGAAGCGCTGGAGAGTTCTGAAGTGGCCAGCAATGAGCCCAGATCTAAATCCCATTGAACACCTGTGGAGAGATCTTAAAATTGCTGTTGGGAAAAGGTGTCCTTCCAATAAGAGAGACCTGGAGCTGTTTGCAAAGGAAGAGTGGTCCAAAATTCCGGGTGAGAGGTGTCAGAAGCTTATTGATGGTTATAGGAAGCGACTGATTTCAGTTATGTTTTCCAAAGGGTGTGCAACCAAATATTAAGTTAAGGGTGCCAATACTTTTGTCCAGCCCATTTTTGGGGTTTTGTGTGACATTATGTCATATTTGCTTTTCTGCCTCTGTTTTATATTTGATCCAATACATACAAAGGGAATAAACATGTGTATAGCAAAACATGTGTTAATGCAATACCTTTTTTGTGTGAAATACTTGATTTTCAGGAAAAATATCAAGGGTGCCAACAATTTCGGCCATGACTGTATATATATATATATTTTTTTTTTTTTTTTTGTTCTAATAAATTTAATTACCGTATATATATTCTTTGCAAAGTGTGTGTGTGTATATATATATATATATATATTTGAAGGACAACTCCAGGCTAAACAACATATATGTAAAGACATAAAAACACAGCTTTTTTTAGTTTTTGATGGATTGTGGAAAGGTTAGAACCTCAATCAGGCTGTTATTATTGTCTACGTCCCAGGGGAAATTCAACTTTTCAATTTGTCATTGACACCACTGTAACCAAACATTTTACATTTGTCATGGAACATGAATAGCAGGGGAACTCTTCTAAATGGGGACACCTGTTCCGGTGAGAACTGTGTGAGAGGGGATTTCTCCTCAATTTGGAGAGATTTCCTCTCACTTCCTGTTGTGTCTTCTGGGATAGGAAGGGAAGAGAAATCTCCCCAAGGGGAGAAAACTAAACAAAATAGGGGTTTAGGTTTTTTTCCTCATAAAAAAGTTTTGACTTTGGATTCACTCTAATAATAAATAGGAAGCAACCTCCCTGTGTGTGCATTTTAATCTGAACAAACCAGAAAAAGATAACGATTGGGCCCATGATGGGATAAGATGGCAATATATCTAACAATGTCTACTTCTGGGGCTTTGTTCTGGTACCAACTGTTTATTGCATGCATTGCAGTTCTATCCAACAGAAATCCCTCCTTCTATCAAAATTTGTTGCTTCAAAATAGGGCCCCTAGGGATTTTTGCCTGGAGTTCCCCTTTATTTAGTGCCGTTGGGTGTTGGTGAAGCCATAAAATCTCTTACCATTTTCGTTTTATCCATAGCTGTCAATATAGTCCCATTCAGGTTCTGCAGAGCTGAGAGGACGTTCTTGTATTCACCCAGATATTCGGAGAAGTAATCTAAAAACCAGAGTAAGATGACCATAACATGTCTGAAGGTCGATGGATCACATTCAAACTTTTATTCTTCATTCCATGGTCAACAAGGGCAACTGTGACCACTTTTGTCTCACGGAAGAGGAATGGGTCAAAACTACTTTCTTGCCCCATAATAGATTGCATGTTTATTGAGATAAAAAATTTTGCATATTATTTTAGCATTTATAACTGTAGATAACATACATTTCAATCTATTTTTAAAGTGTAGATTAGGACACACCAGGGCCAGATGGACAATTAGTCTTTGGCTTCCCCCTCCAGACAAAGAGTTCGGGAACAAAGATTAGACATCTCTGTAGCTACACTCTACCCAGGCAGCAGCCTGGGTGGAAAGGATCTGCCACCTCTACATCCAGGCAAAGCCTCTGGTAACATACCCTTCTTGAGGATCACTCCAAATACTTAACCTCTTCCCCAGCCCTCATCACTGGCATAACCCCTTCAGTGATTGGCCAGAATGTATTCATAACCCAATACATTGTATCTTCTCTGGTGGGCACTCAACATGTCTTTGGGTTGAAGAGAAACCCATCAAACCCAGATAACATGAATAAAGCTCAGGGTGGCAACTGCCTACCTGCATAAACTCAATTTAGACTCGGGACATACCAGCTTAAAGCAAGATCACTACAAACTAAAAAACAACCTACTAGCCAAAGCTTTATTACTTTGGTTAAGCTTAAGAGCTTCTAAGGTCTGGTTCACACCTATATGTTTTGCAGTGCGTTTTCAGTTTTGTAGAGTTGCACTACAGTCCATTTAACATGATTTCCTATGGGTCGTGTTCAGTGGTGTATTTTGGTTGCCCTAGACAACACTAAAATCTGGTGCCCCCCCCACTCGATATGTCTGTATACAGTATAGTGTAGTGCTGCTGGCTCCATCCCTCTCCTCCTCTGTCGGGCGGTGCTGTCAGTGTTGGGCTGGCCAGGTCCTTGGATGGAAAACCTCCTGGAGAGCCTGGTTTGGGCTGTGCTCTACCTGCATTAACTGACCAGCATTGGGCAGAATCAGCAGAGCCTCATCCACAGCCAGCAGCAGTGGATCAATCCTCAGTCTCCTGCCGGCTGCCACATGTGCCCCTTCTTCCATGCGGCAGTGCTTCCCCCCATGAAAAATGTCGCCCAATGCAAAGCCTTGTTTGTCTTGTGGTAAATACGCCCCTGATCATATTCACATCTGTGCGTTTTCAACCGGTGCATTTTTTGAAAAGGGTCTGGGACTTGTTTGCCCGCATCAGGTTTGGTTTTTGGTTCTATAGACTTCAATGGAAATGCAGAGGTAATGCATCAAAAATGCAGTGCTTGCGTTTTTACTGGTATCTCCTGCATGACAACACACACCTCTCAAAAATGCAAGATGCTTCAAAAACACATTGAAAAAGAGGTCAAAAACACGTGACAAAAAAAATGCAAACTGCATCAACCTCCATAGGTGTGAACCTATCCTAAAGCTAACCAGTGCTTTGCCAATATAGGGCAACTTTCTTCTTTCCAGGTGTTGGAATGTTGCACCATTGGGCCATCATTTAAATATACCGCTTGCTTTGTCCAGAATGGATGAAGCACAGGTTGACATTAACCACTTGCCATCTACCGTAAGTAAATACATGTCCAGGACAGCAAGTAGTTATACCAGGATCGTGGCTGCAACTAATTTACTTGCTTATCTCATGTCAGTGATTTAGAAAGTTCTGAAACCAGGGACAGCCAGGCACCCAGCATTGTCAGAAGGAAGCTAATGATGTCATACTACCTATTAGGGATGCACCGATATCAGCATCGGTGGCGATACCAAATATTTTCAAGAGTACTCATGAAAATGCTGCCAATACCGGAAACAAATACTTTGTGGTGCAATTTGCATAAATACAAATTGCACCGCGAAGATTAGCATGCAATTTGAACAGGAATATGAATCCTGTCTAAATTGCATGCGGTTTCCCCACTGGTCCTGTGTGAACCCATACTGGCCGTTAAAAAAAACAGTATCGGTGCACCCCTACTACCTATTTCTCTCAGTAATGGTTTCCTTTAATCCTTGCCAAGCCAAGAAAGTTTTAAATTCCCGGGATCTAGGTAAATTCTCTGAAGAAGCAGATATATGGCTATATATATAATTTATCATCAGGAGGCCCCTGCCAGGAAACAGGTTAAAGTGAGTCACACGTCATTAAAACCACGTTCCCCGGCAGAGTTGTTGTAGGGCGACGTGTTTGATGAAATTCCGCTAGATCAAACATTAAAAGATCAGGATCTTAAAAGCAGCAAGTGCCTACAAAGAGGCAGCCAGAGGCAGAAGCGTGGAAATCAGAACATAGCTTTGAGCGATGACTAAACCTACAAATGAGGATCCCGCGGGAGGGAAAGGGGAATTGTGAGAGTCTTTTTCTGCCTGCGATGGACATGAGTAGAACGCACATCTCAACCATGTGGATTTAAGAGTTTTCTATTTTTCCTTTAACCCATTGAAGACAGGGAGTGCTTATGTCTGTGAGACTTGAATCCTTTTGAACAGAAGGGTAGATTTTCTTTTATTTACTTACATTTACAGTATCTACCTTCTGGCCACAGATATTAGAGAAGGTTTTATGTGTTCTTCAACTAGAAGGAGCGTCAGATAGAAATTAGAGAAGGTTTTATGTGTTCTTCAACTAGAGGGAGCGTCAAATAGACGTTAGAGAAGGTTTTATGTGTTCTTCAACTAGAAGGAGCGTCAGATAGACATTAGAGAAGGTTTTATGTGTTCTTCAACTAGAGGGAGCGTCAAATAGACATTAGAGAAGGTTTTATGTGTTCTTCAACTAGAAGGAGCGTCAGATAGACATTAGAGAAGGTTGTATGTGTTCTTCAACTAGAAGGAGCATCAGATAGACATTAGAGAAGGTTTTATGTGTTCTTCAACTAGAGGGAGCGTCAAATAGATATTAGAGAAGGTTATCTCTATAGATGAACCAGGAGCATTAAATAGACATTTTTGGGATCCAAAAGTGTTTTATTGGGGGCAGTTGTGGATCTGGAGGACTGGAATAGGGCCTGGTCGCTTATAGCTAAATGTTCATTTAATACGACCACACTGGAGGCAGCATATAAAGTATTGTTTCGTTGGTATTGGGTTTCGGCTCGTTTGGCCCAGGCGAACCCTGCCTGCAGTGATCGATGCTTTCGGGGTTGTGGCCATCGTGGTGTTGTATTGCATATCTGGTGGTCATGCCCAAAACTGTTTCATTTTTGGTATTGTGTGTGTGGCGTCTTTTTCACCTTGTTCCATCTCTCCATATGCCGGGATGCTCGGTATGCTTTGCTTCATTGTCCCATACCGGGCCTCTTGGCTGATCAGCAGAAGTTGACTTCCTATAAGGGGCGGACTGACCATTTGTAAACTCGGGCACTGCCCGAGGGCCTGGGGTCAGTAGGGGGCCCCATGAGATGCCCCTGGTACCTTTTCCATAGGCTTTTTTGAGTTTGAGCAAGGACACAGGGGCCCCTGCTTCCAAATAATGCAGAACAATGTATGTATGATATAGGCATCAGCTACTACAATAAACATCAGTGTCATTAAAATGAACTTACCACATATCCGCTCTGTGTCCATGTTACTGTAAAAAAAAGAAATGAATGTTTTTCATTAGTTAGGAGACATTAACACCCATACCCTATCCTCATTAAGTAAAAGTAAAATATAGTATATGCCCAACAAGCAACTCTTATTATTGTAATGCTTACATTGAAGTAATTTTCAATATTGCATTCACAGTTGTAGTTTTGCTCTACCATTCTTTTTGTATCATACAGAATACAGTGAATCAGGAAAATAGCACATGTTAGCCACTAGATGGAGCTGACAATCATAGTAATTGAGTAATTATTCCCTAAGATAGATAAGGGGAAAGTGGGAGATAGAGAGAAAATAACTCTCCCAATCCTTGTGTAATGGTTTTACTGGTACCACACCCCTAATGAAATAATTTAATCAAAAACCCTAACCACAAAAGCTCATGGGGCTTTAAAGGTACCATACAAATAAAGTAAAAACATGAAAATAAAATAAAGTGAAAACCCTTTTATTAGGTTAAAATGCCACCCATAGATGGAAAAAGTTTAGTCAGACATAGATACAAAAGGCATATAGTCAGACATAGACACAAAAAGGCATACGATTAAAATCAGCAAGGGGTGGCTATAGTAGGTGAAGATGCACAAGACGTATAGCACGTCACGGGCATCGGCTATGGCGAACTACAGCCACTAACTTAGAGCAAGGTAGACTCAACTGTATAGATAGTATATGAAATGGTAAATGGTTATCAGTGGAAATATATACATATACAAACAGAAAATACCCAACCATAGGACATGATAGGTGTTGATGAAACTGGTAATACAGTACCCACTTGAAACCATGAGAAATGCTTTGCATTAGAGATTCCAACACGTTTCGTAGGACGAAACTCACTTCTTCAGGGAAAGACAGCAAGACATGAGTATCAGTCGATGATATCCACACACTCTGAGATAGCTCCTGCTAGGTATAGATCAATGGTATCTGGGGGAACAGGAAGAAGCCTCCAACGACCACAATCAAAACAGGATTCAAATGTATTTGAAGACTTGTGGGAACCAAGTCAACATTCATTCAAAACAAGAATGCTATGGCTAGGTGGTATAGGTCATCATATATAGCCAAACACAGATTTCCTTACAAAGGTGTTGAAACAAATGTCTTATCAAAAAGGGAGAGGAATGAACCTCAAGCTCACTTCCCTCGGTGTAGTCCTAAGGACTACACCGGGGGAAGTGAGCTTGAGGTTCATTCCAGATACCATTGATCTATACCTAGCAGGAGCTATCTGGAATGAACCTCAAGCTCACTTTTCCCGGTGTAGTCCTTAGGACTACACCGGGGGAAGTAAGCTTGAGGTTCATTCCTCCCCCTTTTTGATAAAACGTTTGTTTCAACACCTTTGTAAGGCAATCTGTGTTTGGCTATATATGATGACCTATACCACCTGGCCATAGCATTCTTGTTTTGAATGAATGTTGACTTGGTTCCCACAAGTCTTCAAATACATTTGAATCCTGTTTTGATTGATGACCCTTCCTTGTGGTCGTTGGAGGCTTCATCCTGTTCCCCCAGATACCATTGATCTATACCTAGCAGGAGCTATCTCAGAGTGTGTTGATATCATTGACTGATACTCATGTCTTGCTGTCTTTCCCTGAAGAAGTGAGTTTCGTCCTATGAAACATGTTGGAATCTCTAATGCAAAGCATTTCTCATGGTTTCAAGTGGATACTGTATTACCAGTTTCATCAACATCTATCATGTCCTATGGTTGGGTATTTTCTGTTTGTAAATGTATATATTTCCACTGATAACCATTTCATATACTATCTATACAGTTGAGTCTACCTTGCTCTAAGTTAGTGGCTGTAGTTCGCCATTGCCGATGCCCGTGACGTGCTATACGTCTTGTGCAGCTTCACCTACTATAGCCACCCCTTGCTGATTTTAATCGTATGCCTTTTTGTGTCTATGTCTGACTATATGCCTTTTGTATCTATGTCTGACTAAATGTTTTCCACCTATAGGTGGTTTTTTTAACCTAATAAAAGGGTTTCATTTTTATCCACTATTTTCATGTTTTCACTTTATTTGTACTGGTATGGTATGGTACCTTTAAAGCCCCATAAGCTATTGAAGTTAAGGTTTTTGTTTCAATTATTCCCTATGATCATCAGCTCCATCTAGTGGTCATAATGCAATATTTTCCCGATTCACTTCTGTATGAATAATACCATTCAACCTGGAGGGAAAATATCCTTACGAACAAAATGATCAATTTTGACCCCATTAGCATGGAACACACATACATGCATTTTCCAGGACAAATAGCTCTGCATTTTTTTTTATAAATATACCTTTTATTCTCTAATCACTGAAAACTGTTGAGATATGCTGAGAGATATGAGGCACACAGTGTGCTGGCCATACATTTAGATTTTTTGGTTCAACCTGTTGGTTGAATGAAAGAAATTTAACAGATTCCTCCATCCATGCTATAAAAAAAGCATTGTTGGGCAAATCCCCTCTGCCAGCTATTGCATTCTTACAGCCACCTCCTGCCACTGTCAGAATACCCGAACGCTGCCTGCATCTGACCGGCTCCTTCAACAAAAGTCAATTTTTCTGTTGACTTTTGCAAGCTAGTTGGTGCTGATAAGGGCACCCATGCCTTTAATTTTCACCAATTCAGCATAAATGGGTTGAGATTTGAGTCATGTATGGCAGCCTTAAGATCGGTTGATGTGTGTTAAACGTGAAATATTGATATATATGACAATAATCAACTTCCCATTTGAACATGTCCCTGTTGCCAGCATTTCAGCTGGGAGTTGGAGCTTCACTACATCAGCCTGTCAATGGGTAGAGCGGCCACTGGCTCCCGGGAGCTCTAGAGTTGTTGCCAGTGCTGGGCAGAGGCTGGTGGCACTCTGCCCTGATGCCAGTGCTTCTGCTGAGGGCCCCACATCATCCTCTCCAGCTGGCTGTAGGGGTGGGAAGCCAACTTCCTCTTCTCTTAAGACCCTTAACTACCACTGGAGAGGGAGAAAATCTACCACTTTTCCCTGGTTTTGGTCAGCTGCTGGAGAGGGGGAATGGCTTCCTCCACTTCCTGCATCTTGGACTGCCACTGGGGAATAAGGATGGTTTCCTCCCCTACCCGCACCTCTGACTGGCACTGGGGAATGAGGATGACCACCTCCTCTCGCTGCTGCTCTGAAGTTGCTGAAGATCCAGGGAAAGGGCCGGCAGCACTTGGGCCCAGTGCAGGGGCGGACTGACCATTTGGAAACTCGGGCACTGCCCGAGGGCCCGGGGTCAGTAGGGGGCCCCATGAGATGCCCCTGGTACCTTTTTCATGGGCTTTTTTGAGTTTGGGCAAGGACACAGGGGCCCCATGATCCCCTATTGTCTGGGGGCCCCATGAGTTGTCAGTACGCCCCTGGCCCAGTGCCAGCGCTTCAGTGGGTAACTCATAATCCATAACATTCATGGGTGCTGGGGCATACTGTTGAGCTTCGTTTAACAGTCTTTTATATGCTTGTCCCAGCTCCCATTCTTGTGAGACTATAAAGTCCACGTCTCCTGCTGTGAAAGAGGGGGGGGCTTTGATGTGATGGGGGCTCTGTTGTTATGTAGGGACCTTTGATGTCTTGGGAGAACCTATTGTGTGAAAGGTGGCCTCTTATGTGTTGGGGAACCTCTTATGTGAAAGGAGAACCCTGTTGTGATGGGGGGCCTCTGATGTGATGAAGGATCTCTGATGTGTTGGGGGAAACTCTGATGTGAAGGGGGGTTTCTGATGTGATAGGTGGACTTCAGTTGTGATGGAGGACCTCAGAAGGGGGGCCTCTAATGTGATAGAAAACCTCTGATGTGCAGGGAGGCCTCTAATGTGATGGGAGGATGTCTGATGTGTTTGGGGAACCTCTGATGTGTATGGGGACTTCTGTTGCGATGGTGGTGGGGGGTGGCCCTGATGTGATGAAGGTCCTCCAATGTGTTGAGGGAACCTCTGATGTGAAGGTGGACTTCTCATGTGAAGTTCATTTTATCAAGGCGATTATGTGCCCCAGACTTCCCATTGATGAGTATGGTCACAACTCAAGGTTAATGAACTTCAAGCAAGTTTTGTAAAACAGTTTGCGAACCGAACACAGGCAGATTCACTCATCCTAGGATTTAGGAAGGCATTCTGTGCTGTAATATGTACAGTACATCTGATAAATAGACCATTTTTTATATTATCAAGCACACACCTCTATGACATATTTGTTCTGCCAACTACCATTTTCTATATTTCCATTATTTGGATAAAAGTGTCTCTCAGAATTGTAAACAGCCGCTGTCTTAGCGAGTCTTCCTGTGCATTTTGCTCGTTACCACTTCGGAAACACAATGTGCAAGCTGTTCGATTCTTCTGCAAGATGTCATCTACAGAACTTGTAATCTTATGGCCTCTTCTATTATCTGTGATCCACCAGGCAATCATCAGCGCTCAGCTGTCATTTTTGGAACAGTCTGACAAAACGATTTAGGTTTTTCTTATTTCATCATTTCCAAATGATCCGAGCGCTGGAGAATTTCCTGTCTCGAAGTGTCAGTCTTTCTCCACATGGCTTATCCAGACCTAATTACCGGTATATCTTTCTTTCAATAAAGAAAAAAAAAATTGCATATCATAACTCCGAAAACTTGCCACACAATGGAAAATCTCTGTCGTGCTATTCACACATGTAGACTATTTCGATTTTACTTGTGTATGTATGTGGAAAGAAGAACTATAAGAAATAGTCAGTCATATTGTTTCTAGGAATCTACTAATAAATGTATGTATAGACCTAAATTTAGATATTATTTTATAATTCTTTCTTGTTGAGATGAATGGTTCACACTGATGCGGTGCGGAATTTGCAGCGAATTCCGCACCGCATCAGAATCGCACCTCGTTCATGCGAACCGCTGCGGGTGTGTAAGTTAAGTTAACAACACCCAAAAAGCAGTCCGCAAAACACGGTGCGATATGCAGAATCGGATCGCATAGGTGTGAATACCCACGATTTGCAGCAAATTCCGCACTGCATCAGAATCGCACCTCGTTCAATGCGAACCGCTGCGGGTGTGTAAGTTACGTTAACAACACCCCAAAAGCAGTCCGCAAAACGCGGTGCAATATGCAGAATCGAATCGCATAGGTGTGAATACCCAAGATTTGCAGCGAATTCCACACCGCATCAGAATCGCACCTCGTTCATGCGAACCGCTGCGGGTGTGTAAGTTAAGTTAACAACACCCCAAAAGCAGTCCGCAAAACGCGGTGCGATATGCAGAATCGGATCGCATAGGTGTGAATACCCAAGAGATCCGATTCTAGTGCGGACACAAAAAAGGATCCTGCACCTTTTTGGTGTGGGTACGGTGCGATTAGAGCCATACAAAATGTATGGCTCCAATCGCACCGCACACATGTCGCATGTGATTTGCACAGGAATGTGGTGCGGTTCTGAGCTAATCACATACGATCTACCGCACCGTACATATGTGAACCCAGGCTTAAAGGAGATGAAAATATTTCCTATAGTAAAGCACTGTTTTCACCCTTTAGTGTGTCTCAGTGCTGCTGCCTCTTTGCATCCACTTCATGTTCACCTGCACTCCGGCATTGGCTCTGCCATTGGCATTTCTCAGGGCAGGTCTCCTAATGGTGACAACGGTGTGTCATAACAGTCACTCAATTGGAAGCCCATGTGACAGGGTGACAACACAGGAGCACAATTAGGTGACAGAGACAGACCACTATCACCATGTAGCACAAAGTGATCACCAGGTATTATTTAAATGAACACTGAAAATAATTTTTCAAATTATTAATAGTGGTAAGTGGAAGGGCTTTTTAATATGGGTGGCAGTGTCTATCTATTGCCCTGTGAAAAATGATCTGCAGTGGATCGCTTTTCAGAGGGTGGTATAGCAGCAGCTGGCAGGCATTCAGGAGGCGATCCTGCTGCCTCTTGAACGTCTTTGTCTTTAATCCCAAGGGAGATTTTGTATTAAAATACCGTACTGCAACAGTGAGCAAAGTATTTGGTTGTAGCATGCTTCCTTTAACCTTGAGGGGCATTTGACAGGCCATAAAACTATGCAGAGCAACACAGCCACAGCATCAAAACAGCCCAGTCCAGCTGTAATAGAGAGAAAACAGGTGGCGCACACACCTAGTGCATTATCCAAGGTTTATTGTAGGAGTGAAAGAATAATAAAAACATACTCACAGACGAAACATGTATCTAAAAAGCATAGAAAAATGACAATGGCCACAACGGCAGGCAAGGTGTTCTCACTGTCAGTGCGGTCAATTGGCTGACGCGTTTCGGGGACGAATCCCTTTCCTCAGAGCTGATGACCAACCTCTGATGTTGATGTATGATGAATGGAAAGTAAGAGCCTTGCTGTTGATGCCTGAATGAGATGGTGCGGGAGTGTGCTGATTGGAGGGAAAGGACACACCCCCTACACACAGCTCACAGGAACAGAGCTGGGGCTGTCAATCACAGGATGTGTGTGGAAGCTCCCTCCCATGTCACCTTTTTTTCTTGGTGTCAGAAGAACTTGTCAGAAGTGACTCATGCAGATAGCAGAAGAACGAGGCAGCAGAGAGAAATGACACTTAATGCTCTCAATTGAGACAAGTACATACTATAGAGGTATATGCTTTATTCATATTTAATGTCTGAGGTTTGCAATCACTTTAAGGTTGCTTGACAACCTCTTCCATCCACTCACCCAGACTATATAAGCAGTGGGCGTAGAGTAGTTGGGCCTTTTAGGGGGCAACAGATGGACTTTTCTTGGCAAGAGCCTGCACAGAACTCATGAGTACTTGTTGATTGGGGTTGTGCGCCCTCCTTTGGGGAAGGAACACTTGAACTTCTCTTTATTGGAAAGGGAAGGGAGGCCATGGCACCCCTTAGTTGGGAAGAGTTGAGAGTTGAGGTGAGTTGGTTTATGCACTCTCCTCAAGGAAGCCGAGTTATTTGGAATGTTACAAAGACTAAATGCTACAGAAGTCAATGAGAAGTAAGAGCTACCTCTGTAGAAGTTGGAAGTTACGATGTCAGAAGTATACCCACAAGGGCCGTGGATAAGGGGGTACCACCAGTCCTCCTGTATGGGGCCCAGGCCAGCTGGGGGGACCCATGCAGCTGGGTGAAACAGGTATGGGCAGCAGCTGATAGCTGGATTCTTTTCCTCTCCCTCGTGCTGGCTTTCAGCTGCTGCAGAGAGACCCATACAGGTGATCGGTTTTAGTAATTGCCCCCCTGCCGCACCTATCACCCTCGCTGTGCACCATACGTTTCCCTCTGCTGCCCAGCCCCCCCTGAGTGCCCCTACCCCGCAGTGCTGCTGGCTTCCCTCCGGCAGCTGCTAGCACACAATGGGAGCCTTCAGGATGGAGAGTGAGAGCAGGGTCCGGTAAATATGTAGCATTTACCGGCCCCTTCCTTTCCTGAATGAACACAATGAGTGATCGGTATTGATCACTCACTGTATTCATTCATCACTGAAGCCTTGTAAACTGTGTTTTTTTTAGGGGGCTTGTCAGGTTGGCTGTATAGTGCCCCGTGGTTTCTAACAGCAGCTCTGATACCCACTTCAGTTTGAGCAATATACCAGGATGATGCCTACAGCTGCAGGCATCACCCCAGTACTGGTTTTTAGAACTGGCTTTCTTGTAATAGCAATTGGAGCCGCTAACTAGCCACTGGATTGCTATTACAAGCAGTGTGAGTGAATGCCCCCTCTCCCACCACCTTCCATGGCTTTACCGAGATCTCCCATCTCACCGGGAGTTTCCGATCGACCAGCCAGCGCTTCCTCCGGCTTATCATAGAGCCAAACAAAAACCAGATTGGCTTTGTTCGGCACTATGGTACAGTAACCCGGAAGCGATGGTCTTACATCACTTCTGGTTTACTTGGATATAAACAGCGCCATTTTTAAAAAAAAGAAAAGCATTTGATTACAACAATCTTGGTGTGATTAAATGCTTTTAAGGGTGGAGTAGGGATTTGGGGTCTTATTAACCACAAATCTCTCCATAAAGCGCACCTGTCCCATGCCTATGGATAGTTACATTCCTTGTGACAGCAATAAAAGTGATCAAAAACATTTTTTTTAAGCGACAGTGTAAAAATTTAAATAAAAAAAAAAATAAAATTAAAGTGCCCTTGCCTTCCCCATTTTTGCACGCGAAGGCGAATGTACATGTCAGTTTTGCACACGATCACACATCTGAGGTATCACCACGAACGTCCAATCATGGGCAGTAATTCTAGCACCAGACCTCCTATGTAAATCTAAAGTGGTAAACTGTAGAGGCTTTTAAAGCGTTGCCTATGGATAGTAAAATTTACATCGTTTGCCACTGTTGCACAGACGTGAGCAATTTTATTATTATTATACAGTATTTATGTAGCGCCAACAGTTTGCTCAGAGCTGTACATTACAATGGGAGACAATACATGAGACAGTACAATAACAATACAATGCGATACACGAGGGGTTCGAGGGCCCTGCTCCTTGGAGCTTACAATCTAGGAGGGAGGGGATAGTGGTACTGAAGGAAAAGCTGTGGGGGATGGAGTGGTAGGAGATCGGCAATTAGGAGAGGGCCGGGTAGGCTTCCCTGAAGAGGTGGGTTTTCAGGGTGCGCCTAAAGAAGAGGAGAGTAGGTGATAGTCTGATGGATTGGGGTAAGGAGTTCCAGAGGATGGGTGATGCCCTGGAGAAGTCCTGGAGGAGGGCATGGGATGAAGAGACCAGGAAACTAGAGAGAAGGAGATCTTGTGAGGAGCGGAGAGTGCGTTTTGGGTGGTATTTGGATATTAGGTCGGTGATGTAGTTTGGGGCAGAGTTATGGACAGCTTTGTACGTCAGTGTTAGCATTTTGAATTTGATCCGTTGGGCAATCGGAAGCCAGTGGAGGGATTGGCAGAGGGGGGTGGTGGAAACGGAGCGGTTGGTGAGGTGGATGAGTCTGGCCCCGACTGAAGCGGGGATAGCCTGTGGAGAGGTAGGCCAGTGAGGAGGGAGTTACAGTAATCGAGTCTAGAGAGATAAAAAGGTGCAGCACTAAAGATTATGGTGCAAAAAACCACTGAAATGTTATGAGCAATATCCCAAACTGTTATGAAAGGCACAAAGTGCAAATCAATCGATAATCACAATAAAGTAAACGTCCAGATCACAAGGTATATGTCATATGAATCTTGCAGAATCCTGTCTGTGGTGATAGTTACGATCCAGAGGTGAAGACTGTTAGATAAATAGAATGCGCACTCACCAGAAGTGCGTATTAAATACGCATGAAAGAAGTTTCCTTTCTTATCAGACCCCTAGGTCATCAGTATTCTGGTCAGGCCGCAATCCACATCGTCCTCTGCTTCTTCGTGATGATGGGATTCCAAGATTCATCAAGCAATTACAGACTTCCGGGGTCCCCCTTTAAAGCAGGCACTCCAGCTTCACCCAGTTTACGACTAGCCTGTTCCCAATCGAGTAATCGAGTCGTGATATCATGAGGGAGTGGATGAGTTGCTTAGTAGTTTCTGGGGTTTAAAGCGTTACATGGGCAGAAAGATTTTAAAAGAAGTATATCTGCCCTTCTGTAGTTCTTTATTTATCCATCCAACCGAGGCTGTTAATAGGGCATTTTATAAAGTGCTGATAATTGCAGACAACCCCCGTGAAAAGCACAAAAATAGCATCATTTTCCACTGGATATAAGGGATACTTCAAAAGCCTGTGCAGGCGTAATAGAACATAATAGACAATGAATACAATTTAAAAATTGATTTACTGGGGTGACAAAAAAGGTGGAATAATAATACTTTAATCTCAGAGACTGACTATCCCTTCGTGATTGGTCGACATAATCAGCCGCAATAATATTCCTTTGAACGCAGTCTCTGTAATGTCCCTTCTCTGTATCATTATCACTTTAGCTCATTGAAAGGCAGAGCATGGATTTATCTGATTGAAATGAACAATTATGATTATTACGTCTGCGGCTTGTCTCTTGTGATTTGTTATAGCTGTAGTTATACCAAGAATAGCTGCAGAACTGAATATCCTTATGTGCCCTGCTATTCATGGCTGAGATCTTATCAACCAAACAAAATCCTAAACGACCTATTTCAGAACTAAAAGAATGATGTCCAACAGGAAAAAAGGTTCGAGAACTAAAACTAAAATTAGTAACTGTCACCAAGACGTCTAAGGCAGCAAGCTTTTGTCTTCACGTGAAACCTTTGTTCACAGCGGTGAATGTAACCCTTAAACTGAACGCGAGGCAGATAAACACCATATAATGCAGCTTTGTATTCATTCATTTATTCTTTTAATACAAGCGGTGTCAATACTCATATAAAGAAAATGCAGCGCTGTGTGATGTTACTATATTGCGGGCAGATGTAAATAATAAATGAAACCAAAGCAAATGAATAAATAAATCAATAAATAAATAAATCACAGTCCAGTAATGGTGCTCGCTGATTCCCACTGCAAAAGTTAGAAATGCGCACTAACCAGATCCTCAGCTCTACCTCTGAAGAAGTGCGTGCGCACGAAACGCGTCAGCTGGAGCCCAGGACGCCATTGACACTACGCCGCCGGTGCCACGTGGAGGCCCGACGGCCATCTTTAATCTTAAAGGGTCAGTCATTTGATTAAACCTGGCACCATTGTGAGTTTTTCCTGAAAACTCCTGTTTTTCTTGAATAAAATCATTTTCATCAACCTACTACACTATGGGTTCTTTCCTGTGTCTTCTGCGATGAGCCTTTTCAGCTTCTGCAGACCCAGATTGATCCCTGCACCAGCCTTTGAGAGGAGGAATTTTACATTTCACACACTTCTGTAAGGATTTCTGTGACCTGCTGGATCTCCATTTCGCCACACGAGGGTGCTTCATCTCTACTATCTTCAGCTCCTGCCCATTACCAGACCAGAAAAGAGAGGGGAATCTCCATGATATCATATACACATGCGTATTATTAATACGTTTCTGGTTAGTGTGCATTTCTAACTTTTGCACTGGGAATCAGCGAGCACCATTACTGGACTGTGATTTATTTATTTATTGATTTATTTATTCATTTGCTTTGGTTTCATTTATTATTTACATCTGCCCGCAATATAGTAACATCACACAGCGCTGCATTTTCTTTATATATATATTTTTGGGACTTTTATGTGTTTTCCTTGAATGTTCAGCTGCTGACCATTGGAGCGCTCATTGTATTTTTTATACTCTCATGCATTGGTGTCAATACTCAGATTTGATCTGGCATTAGTCTCTTACAGTTTTTGTACAGCAGGGCTGAAGTGAAAGAAGCAGCAAAGGGAGCCAATCAGTTCATCTCATAAAACTGACGTTCAGGAGCTGTTCAGCATTTTTTTCAGCAGCCCCTGAACTCTCCCTAATGTTTTCCTATGTGTCTATGTACACATTTATTTATTTATGGTACTTATATACCACCGTCAATTTACACAGCGCTTTACATATATATATATTCACATCAGTCCCTAACTGATGTACAATCTAAGGTCCCTAACTCACATTCATACATACACATACTAGGGCCAATTTAGACAGGATCCAATTAACCTACCAGCATGTCTTTGGAGTGTAGGAGGAAACCAGAGTACCCAGAGGAAACCCACACAGGCACAGGGAGAACATGCAAACTCCAGGCAGGAAGTGCCATTGCTGGAATTTGAACCAACGACCCTAGTACTGCCAGGCGGAAGTGCTAACCATTTAAGCATTTACAGACAGTTGAGTTTAGAGTCGTTTTTTTGAACGCACCAAATTTGCATTCAGGAGTAGATTTTACCCTAACTGATGTACAATCTAAGGTCCCTAACTCACATTCATACATACATATACTAGGGCCAATTTAGACAGGTTCCAATTAACCTACCAGCATGTCTTTGGAGTGTAGGAGGAAACCAGAGTACCCGGAGGAAACCCGCACAGGCACAGGGAGAACATGTAAACTCCAGGCAGGAGGTGCCGTGGCTGGGATTTGAATCAACGACCCTAGTACTGCCAGGCGGAAGTGCTAACCATTTAAGCATTTACAGACAGTTGGGTTTACAGTCGTTTTTTTGAACGCACCAAATTTGCGTTCAGGAGTAGATTTTACTGGCGTTTCAAATGCCAAATGCTTGTAAACGCAGTTAACCGCGTTTATAAGCGTTTCTGTTTAGAAGCGTTTTTTAACTGTTCCATGTCCAGATGCTGTCCAGAGCCTTTTTTCATCATCAGAAATGCATGCAAAGCTTTTTCCATGTATTCAAATGGACCCGGTACACCAGGGCAGTCAGTTCCAGGGTTCACATGAAGGAAAAAAGGTAAAACGTGCTGCATTATGTTCATGATGGGATCCATAGTGAATACAACCAGAAAAGACAGGTCATCTCAACACATACTGCTCTCTCTGCTTCTGCTCTCTTTATTTCTCTCAAAATGTCTGAAATAGTTAATTATTTACTATTATTTACTACCAGTGCATTCTGGGTATTTGGGAAGGTCTCCTGGGGTTATCTTTTAAAAACGCTTCTAAGCGCAAACACACATAAACGTGGTATGCAAACACGACTAATTGACGGTTTCCAGTAGTCAGTTTCCATCGTTCAGAAGAGTTTTCCAAATTCCCCGTGTACATGAGCCCTAACAAGTAGCATGCTGATAGGAGGAGAAAGCAGAGTGATAGAAAGATGAGCTCATCAGCTCATCACTGTGCTGCTTCTCCTTTCACTGTCCAGTCACTGGATGAGGTGGTCAAGGTCAGTCTGGGCTCAGAGGAAGTGAATTTAATGATGCTGGCCATAAGATTGAAGTTATCTTTTGGTAGAAAGAAAGTACTATGGGCAAAAGCCATGGTATGAAAGTGAATGTTGCAACAAAATCTGCTTTTTTATTTGATCTTTTATTAGGTGATTTGTTTTTATTTTATGATTTTTGGATGAAGGTTTGTTTATCAGGACAAGGTATTTGACTTGAGTGACTCAGTTTCAATTTAAAGGATAACTCAGTTTTTGTGAAAAAAAAAAAAAATTAGCACATAAATAAAAAAAAATAATTATTATGAATAATAATAATAATAATAATATAGCATATACAATTAAGACTCAAGTCATATTGCAATTAAATGTTATTAAAAAATACCTTTCCTTCCATGGTTATTATATGGAGACTACTACTGAAAACTTGTTTATGTGTCTATGTGGATATGATGTCTTTTCCTGCTTTCAAATTGTCCTTATTTTTTTTACCTGTGCTATGCTAGCAACCAGGGTCAACTTAAGGGGGGGTCAGGGGGGTCTGAACCCCCCCCCCCTCCCCAGAGGAGAGTTGCCAACCATCCCTGCAGCCTTCGAAATTTCCACTTGCCCACGAGTGGAAATAAGGTGGGGGCGGAGAGCAGTGCAGGGACTAAGGGTGCGTGGGAGGGGTGGCGGTGGGGGGCTGTGACAAGCAGCTATCTCCTGTATGGCTTTCAATGAAGCAGCTGGAAGCACCCTTTCTTCCTTCCACCCACCCACCCTTCCTTCCTTCCTTCCTTCCATCCAGCCCCCTTCCCTTCCTTCCACCCTTCCCTCCCTCCCTTCCTTCCTTCCTTCCTTCCATCCATCCATCCATCCTTCTTTCCTTCCAGCCACCCCTCCCTTCCTTCCTTCCTTCCTTCCTTCCTTCCACTCACCCACCCCTCCCCCCCTTCCTTCCACCCACCCCTTCCTTCCTTCCACTCACCCAGCCCTCCCTTCCTTCCTTCCACCCACCGCTCCCTTCCTTCCACCCACCCTATCTTCCTTCCACCCACCCCTCCCATCCTTCCATCCACCCCTTCCTCCCATCCTTCCATCCACCCCTTCCTTCCTTCCTTCCTTCCTTCCACCCACCTGTCCCATCCTTCCATCCACCCCTCCCATCCTTTCATCCACCCTTTTCTTCCTTTCTTCCTCCCTTCCCTCCACCCACCCTCCCTTCCTTCCTCCCTTCCCTCCACCCACCCACCCCTCCCTTCCTTCCACCCCCCCTCCCTTCAGCCTTCGAAATTTCCACTTGCCCACGAGTGGAAATAAGGTGGGGGCGGAGAGCAGTGCAGGGACTAAGGGTGCGTGGGAGGGGTGGCGGTGGGGGGCTGTGACAAGCAGCTATCTCCTGTATGGCTTTCAATGAAGCAGCTGGAAGCACCCTTTCTTCCTTCCACCCACCCACCCTTCCTTCCTTCCTTCCATCCAGCCCCCTTCCCTTCCTTCCACCCTTCCCTCCCTCCCTCCCTTCCTTCCTTCCTTCCTTCCTTCCTTCCATCCATCCATCCTTCTTTCCTTCCAGCCACCCCTCCCTTCCTTCCTTCCTTCCTTCCTTCCACTCACCCACCCCTCCCCCCCTTCCTTCCACCCACCCCTTCCTTCCTTCCACTCACCCAGCCCTCCCTTCCTTCCTTCCACCCACCGCTCCCTTCCTTCCACCCACCCTATCTTCCTTCCACCCACCCCTCCCATCCTTCCATCCACCCCTTCCTCCCATCCTTCCATCCACCCCTTTCTTCCTTCCTTCCTTCCTTCCTTCCACCCACCTGTCCCATCCTTCCATCCACCCCTCCCATCCTTTCATCCACCCTTTTCTTCCTTTCTTCCTCCCTTCCCTCCACCCACCCTCCCTTCCTTCCTCCCTTCCCTCCACCCACCCACCCCTCCCTTCCTTCCACCCCCCCTCCCTTCCTTCCTTCCTCCCACCCCTCCCTTCCTTCCACCCACCCCTCCCTTGCTTCCTTCCACCCACCCCTCCCTTGCTTCCTTCCACTCATCCCTTCCTTCCTTCCTCCCACCCCTCCCTTCCACTCACCCCTCCCATCCTTTCTTCCACCTACCCCTCCCTTCCTTCCTCTCACCCCTCCCTTCCTCCCTCCCTTCCTTCTACCCACCCCTCCCTTCCTTCCATCTACCCCTCCCTCCCTTCCACCCTTCCACCCAACCCGCCCTTCCTTCCTTCCACCTACCCTGCCACTTTCCTCATTAGAGCCCTGCAGCAGCTGATTGATAATTATAAAACCCCTCCCATACGGATTCACTTAGCACATGGACACAAACAAGCAAACAAACAGTGATTTCTTCAGAATAACAAAAGCTAGAAATCTGCAACAAAGTTTGTTAAAATCTCTGCAATCTACATAGATCTTTACAGGAAAGAGTTAACAGTGGACAGTGCAGTCTGAAGTCAATCTTTTAGCTTAGAGAAGAGATGGAGCAGGAGGAGGGAGGAACAGGTAAGTGTGTTGTCAACCTACTGTAGGCTATGATGCTGTATATTTCTAGTAGTGTAGGGAGACATAACTCTAGATCCTGCGCAAAGGGCTGCATTGGAAATTGCTGGAGAAGGGAGCCTCCCTGATATAGGAAACCTGGGGGCAACAAATACAATATTATAGGTTATGCAAATGTATCTCATTTCAGCCATTCACTAGGAGGGTTATTGACAGTGATGTGGGCTGGGGAAAAATAAAAATATCCAAGGAGCCCTTCTAGAAGGGTCCTTAGCTTCTCAGGCTCTTCTGATGAGGATGTAGTGTTGGATGGCCCTTAGCCTCTCACACTTTTCCTGGAGAGGACTAAAGTGTTGAGGCGTCCTTGACCTCCCAGGCCTGCTGCCTAGGGAGGTGTTAGCAGAAGAAAAGGCCTTTTTGCCTCCCAGGCCTACTACCTGGGGAGGAAACTGTTCCAATGTCAGATCCTGAAGATTGGGAATGGGCCTGGTCTAGGGCCTGGAAGACAGGAAGGTTGTAGGCAGGTGGTAGACTGGGGTCCTGTTTAATGTTCCTCCTCCCCAAGGCAGGTTTTAGTTGGGAAGTGGGGAGTCTGGGGAATGAAGAGGAACAGGCAACATCATCTGCTGTTCTCCTGCTTTCCCCCCTCCTGGGGGAGGGTACGGTGCCCTGTGATTCCCCATCCTTGTTTCAGGAGAGAGCAGAGTAAGCCATGGAGCTGATTTAACCCTAGGTTTCTCCCCATCCTGGCTCAGGAAGAACATAGGCCCATCTAACTGCAGGGACAAGAGCAGCCACTGGCAGGGTCTGGGACCAACAGTTTGTTTGTACTGGACTGTGTTGTTCCATTGGAGCCATGCTTGATTGAGGCTTCTAGTAAACAACATTACCCACATCCAGCCTTGTGGTGCCTTTATTCGGTAAGAATGCTGCTCAGAAGAATGTGAGTTCTACTGGTGTCCCCTGGCTTGTGGGCCTGCAGAAGATGCCCAGTGTCTGAAACTGTTGGGAGAGAAGGGGTTGAAACACACAGTCAGGAGGGTGGATCAAGGGTTGGTGTCCACCTGCTACCCACACATCGAGGAGAGTCATTGGGCAAAGTCCTGAATTACCCAAAAGATCAGTGTTACATTGGGGTTTGGCTCAGCTGCTCGCTTAGGACACTCTAAAGGCAGCCCACCACCTGCCAAAAAGGTAACTATGAAAGTGGAGCACCTTCAGAGAAGATTGCTCAGTTCATTGCTGGTCTTGGCTTAACAAGGCATAGAATTTAAGAATGCCAGCCTCAGCTTAAAGGCACACCACTAGCTTGTAGAAGGGGTTACAGATGTTCTTTTTGAACATTGGAAACACTGTCACAATTATTGGGTATTCTGTACTCCCTAACCCCCTCTCCTCTGGCCACTGAGCAAAAAAAAAAAAAACCCACAAGAAGAGATCAATGGAATGGATATCAGTCATTAGGTCACCAATGGTGAGTCAGGGAGAACTTGGGACAACAATAAGTCAGTGTACCATCAGTGAGGCTTGAAAGGACCCAATAATCCAGTGGCCCCTTGGGCGGTAAGCACTACAGCAAAAGGTGCAAAAAAGTCCTAGGTCAGGAAAAGGGAACTCAATCTTTGTAAAGGTGTCAACTTCTGCAAAGTCTACAAAAGGACAGTGTGAACATAAACTACGCTAATAACCAATGGTGTATGTCTGCCATTACAAATGAATGTTTAACACACAATGATGTTGTCACCTCACAACATGGTATTGGTAAAAATGAGACCCCATTCCTCGAGAACTTTGTACAATAGCATTCTTCATCTCTTGTAAATGTACATTATAACATCGGAAGAGTTGAAGGCCAATTTAGGATCGTTCATCTGTCACAAGTTAAAGTGGCTGTAAACCCTTCCATATACACAGTAAAGTGACTGGTCTCAGATGATATACAGAGATGAAACAAATCCTCCTACATAAGTTGTACTTGTTTATCTGCAGTATTCCCTTCTCTACAATCATTCAAATCGCTGAATTTATAAAGCCTTTCTGAAAGTTCAGGAAATGGGGTGGAGAGCTGAAATTACACACTGTAGAGCTCAGTGAGGAGAGTTCTGAGAACTGATTGGAGGAAAGAGACACACCCTCCTTCACACAGCAAGAGGTCCTTCTCCTGTCACCATTTTTCTTTTGGTGTCAGGAAAACCTGTCATAAATTATTTATATAGATAGCAGAGGAATGACACAGCAGATACAAATGACACTTAGTGCCCTGGATTGAGACAAGTACACACTATAGAGGGATATGCTTTGTTCATATTTCATGTCTGAGGTTTACTACCACTTTAAACAAAATCTAAGAGACCTTATCTGAGTCCCATGTTAGCAGTTCAGATGATATAACTACTCTGTTGCCATGGGATACAATTTCTATTTTAAAAGAACCAATGAAACATCTGGATAACAATACGGAAAATTGTTCCCATTGGAACAAATTAAGAAAATTAGATATCCTGAAAACAAAACAAGAGTAATCAGATTGTACAATTAGCCCATAACTAGCTGAAAAATGATCCACCAAAGATATGTTATGCCTGTTATTTATGGTGCAACGGAGATGTAGTCTCTTCGATAGACCATTATCTCCATCCATTCAATGCTTCCTAATCTGTTGATTTCTATAAGTTGCATGATTAAGGACTAGAAAATGAGATGTTATTTTAAAAAATAATGAGCTTCTTTAATGGAGTGTGATTTGCGGCGTGCTGCAAAACAGTTGTGGCTTGGAGTCAAGTGTAGTATCTGTTCTTATCAGTGTCCAGGGGGGGTGCTCCCGACCATTCTAGTTTACGGGGATGGTTGTTGTATAGTACCCTCACTGGTATGATGGGGGTCCGGAAGGCTAGTACCGGAGGGACAGAAACCAGGGAGCGCCATGATTCGTTCTGGGGCCTTGGGAGTAATTCCTCTGGGGAGACCGGAAAGACCCAGTACCTCCTGATCTGAACGTGCTACCTTGGTCTGGCCTGGGGCTGAGGAGGCAAAAAGTCCGCAAACTCAGTGCCCCCTGAGGAGACGCGCTCAGGGGTGTCACTAGTAACACTTGGGTGTGGGACCCCACGGTGTGAAAATGACACATGGTCACTGTTTTTACACTCTTTTTTGCACAGCGCCCTAAGGACCAGGCCTTTTGGCTAAGTTCAGGGCAATTTTTGCTACAGGCCTCAGGGCCTGGTCTGTGCACATTTCGGCACGGTACCATTTTTATTATTTTTTTACTTTACTTTATCTTTACTTTATTTATTATGCACTCCCACGTTTGTCACTTTTTCTGTTCTTATGTGTGTGTTTTTCACGGATGGAGGGTGTGGGTCCTCGGGCCTTACCTGAAGTCTAGGGGGAGGATGTGTGGCCATACGGTTCCTTCCTCCCCTGATCCCTAGGGGGTTTTCTCTTCGGGAGAACCCCCTCGCCTAGTACTGGATGTCCGGCTTCGGCTGGGCATAAGGAACGGTGGTCCACCAGGCCTTTTGGCCAGGAGGACCAAATGGGAACCTTGTCCCTGTCAGGAGCTTCGTGCCCCGGGGGATCAGGCGAACGGTCCAACCCTTTCGGGGGTCGGACAAACACACCCCTAAGTGCACTTTTTCGTGTGGTGTTCGCACTTGCACTTTTTTTGTGATCACTTACGGGTTTTTCATTGTAGTTTGCACGTTTGCGGACTTAAAAAAAAAAAAAAAAAAAAGTTGTGGCTTGGAGTTAAGTTCGGGTGCCTTGGGTGCAATAACAGACACATTTTACAACCAGCCACTGCAATGTGACGGTACAAATAGACCCATTATCAAGCCAGAATGACAGAATCTGGTTTTGAAAAACAGCTAAAATGCTTTTGCAGTTGAATTGTGAACAGTTGAATGCAAAGGTAAAATACATTTATGGAAACACATGCCAAAACCTTTGGAATTCTGTTTAGGCAATCTCGTAACTTAGACACCTCTACCAGATAGCACAGCCAGAACAGAGATGTTCACTGAAGCAGCAGCAGCATCAGAGTTTGGTCAGCAATATCCCCCAATTGCTGACTGGGCAATAAAGGAGCAGAAGAGCACAGGTGAGGTAATCCCTCTGATTATTTTGCACCCTCTGCTCCTGCCAATGCATGTGTGTTATCACAGAGCCTCATTGGCTCCTAGAGCTCCTTTCCAAGCTGTTCTGCAAGGAATGATAGGAGGGTAATTCAAAACAAATTCAGCAACTTGCGCTAGTTTTCTTTAAATTGTATTAAATTATTTAAAGCTTACGTTTAGGTAAAATGTAAAAAAAAAAAACAGCACAAGGGATGAAACTTATATTTAAACACTTGCCTACTGAGCACTTTACCCCTTTCCTGTCCAGGCCAAATTTCAGCTTTCAGCACTGTTGCACTTTGAATGACTATTGCGCGGTCATGACATTTTTATCATTTATTTCACACAAATAGAGCTTTCTTTTGGTGGTATTTAATCACCACTGGGTGTTTTATTTTTTGCACTATAAACAAAAAAATATTGGAAATTTTGAAAAAAACTAAAAGGTTTTCTTTGTTTCTATTATAAAATTTAGCAAACAAATCATTTTTCTCCTTCACTGATGTGTATTGATGAGGCTGCATTGATAGGCACCGATAGGCAGCACTGATGGGCACTGATATGCAGCACTCATGAGGCGCCACTGATAGGGAGCATTGATGGGCACTGATGAGGCGGCACTGGTGGGCATTGATGAGGAGGCACTGATGAGGCTGCAATGATATGCGGCACTGATAGGCAGCAATGATGGGAACTAATAAGCAGCAATGAAGGGCACTGAATGGCGGCACTCATAGGTGGCACTGACTGGCAGCACTGCCGGGCACAGATTGGCAGCAGTGACAGGCACAGATTGGCAGCACTGCCGGGCACAGATCGGCAGCACTGTTGGGCACTGATGGGCAGCACTGTTGGGCACTGATGGGCAGTACTGTGGGGCACTGATGGGCAGTACTGTGGGGCACTGATGGGCAGCACTGTGGGGCACTGATGGGCAGTACTGTGGGGCACTGATGGGCAGCACTGTGGGGCACTGATGGGCAGTAATGTGGGGCACTGATGGGCAGCACTGTGGGGCACTGATGGGCAGCACTGTTGGGCACTGATGAGCAGCACTGTTGGGCACTGATGGGAAGTATTGTGGGGCACTGATGGGCAGCACTGTTGGGCACTGATGGGCAGTACTGTGGGGCACTGATGGGCAGCACTGTTGGGCACTGAAGGGCAGCACTGTTGGGCACTGATGGGCAGTACTGTGGGGCACTGATGGGCAGCACTGTTGGGCACTGATGGGCAGTACTGTGGGGCACTGATGGGCAGCACTGTTGGGCACTGAAGGGCAGCGCTATTGGGCACTTTTGGGCCTGCACTGATAAACAGGGCCCTGGTTATCATTGTAGATCTCTCCTTTCACAGTTGCCAGTTATTGGCAGTACTTTCCTCACACTGTCCTGCCGATAACCGGCAAGTGTATTTTCATGATGATCAGCTGTGATTGGACTCTGATATAAAGTGAATTGTATTAAGTTGGTGGTGTGCATCGTCCCCCGGTCAGGCTTCCCTTTGATAAGTAACATTTCCATTTTTTAGACTGCGATGAAATTTTGCATACTTTTAAAGGGGACTGCAATGGAAAAAAAGAGTAAAAAACCCGCAGATCTATATAATGATGGTTTAACTAAACAACAGATCCAATAAACAGTCATGTTTTGTAGGATGCGCTCTAATTCTCTGATATAAATCTATTCTAGCAAAGCTATAATCAGAAAGACGTATGTGAATCGTTAATGCTCCCAGCTGAGAGGAGGACGGAGACGGAACGCCGCTTTATTATGAAGTGTAATTGTCTCTGTCACTGACTCAGAGTTCTACATATCACCCGGCACATTCTCCGCACAGCCTTGAGTCATGTCTCTTTATAGAAGTGTGTTCTTTTATATTTATTCTTTTTTTTTTTTCCTATAGTTCTTCATTTCTTACAGATGTCTTCCAGACAAAGGGCCAGCGTAACCGAGCCTATCCTTGTCAATCTCTTTCTGATCCATGGATGTGAACAGTCGGCAGGTTCAATGTTCCCTCTCTCCTGACACTTGACTGTTGACAGTTTAATTGTTTCCAGTGTTCCTCCAACAAGGTCTTTTATTTCGCATGAATAGCGATATCAAGCACTTAAAGTGATATTAAAAGTTCATTTTCTTTTGAAACAAACGTGTCTATGGTAATTTTGAAAAAAAAAAGTTTTTTTTCTTAGTTTCTGTTATAAAAATTTGTAAATAAGTATTTTTTCTCCTTTACTGATGTGTGCTAATGAGGCTGCAGTGATGGGCACTGGTAGGCGGCACTGATGAGGAGGCACTGATGATGAGGCACTGATAGGTGGCACTGATGAGGAGGCACTGATAGGCAGCACTGATGGGATTGACAGGCATCACTGGTAGGCATTCACAGGCATCAGTAATGGGCACTGAAAGGCAGCACTTGTATATGGCACTGATAGGCAGAATTGATGGGCACTGATAGGCGGCACTGATGGGCATTGACAGGCATCACTGGTGGGCATTCACAGGCATCAGTAATGGGCACTGAAAGACAGCACTTGTATATGGCACTGATAGGCAGCATTGATGGGCACTGATAGGCGGCACTGATGGGCATTGACAGGCATCACTGGAGGGCATTCACAGGCATCAGTAATGGGCACTGAAAGGCAGCACTTGTATATGGCACTGATAGGCAGAATTGATGGGCACTGATAGGCGGCACTGATGGGCATTGACAGGCATCACTGGTGGGCATTCACAGGCATCAGTAATGGGCACTGAAAGGCAGCACTTGTATATGGCACTAATAGGCAGCATTGATGGGCACTGATAGGCGGCACTGATGGGCATTGACAGGCATCACTGGTGGGCATTGACAGGCATCAGTAATGGGCACTGAAAGGCAGCACTTGTATATGTCAATGATAGGCAGCATTGATGGGCACTGATAGGCGGCACTGACGGGCACTGATTGGAAACGTTAGGCGTTAGGCAGCACTGTTTGGAACTGCTAGGCAGCACTGACAGGCACTGGTGGGCACTGATAGGCAGCAGACATGCTGACATACTGATAGGCGGCAGGCATGCAAACAGGCGGCACCTGCTGTGTGCAGTGGTTTTGCACAGAGCAGTCTGGATCCTCTTCTTCTTGGGTCCCCCGCCAGCACTCCTGACCCCTCCCTCCTGCTGAGTGCCCCCATAGCAAGCAGCTTGGTATGTGGGCACCTGAGCAGGCGCACTCCCGGGCTGCTGCTCTGCATGTTCATTCATACGCACTGAAGAATATATTTATAAACAATATAGGGTCTGGGAATAAAAATCCCATTTCAGTCTTTGCAGATGACACCAAGCTGTTGAGTGGAATAACTTCCTCACAGGATGTCTCCAACTTACAAGCCGACCTCAATGATCTGTATAATTGGGCAACTATGTGGCAAATGAGGTTTAATGTTGATAAATGTAAGGTTCTGCACTTGGGGGCTAAGAATATGCATGCATCATACATACTAGGGGGGGGGTACAACTGGGGGAATCAATGGTGGAGAAGGATCTGGGGGTTCTGGTAGATCACAAGCTTAATAATGGCAGCAATGCCAAGCTGCGGGTTCTAAAGCGAGAGAGATATCATTTCCCCCGGTACAAATCATTAGTAAGACCTCATCTGGAATATGCAGTTCAGTTTTGGGCACCAATTCACAAAAAGAACATTGGGGAACTGGAGAAAGTACAGAGAAGGGCAACCAAACTGATAAGAGGCATGGAGGAGCTCAGCTATGAGGAAAGATTAGAGGAACTGAATTTATTCTCAGCTCAGTGGATTGCTGTAAAAAAAGTCCTGGATTCTTTCCTAGATACACAGAATTTAACAAGACATTAACATTTATAGGTAAAGTTGATCCAGGGAATATCCGATTGCCTCTCGGGGAATCAGGTAGAAATTTTTTCCCCTGCAGGAGCAAATTGGATCATGCTTTGCTGGGGGGTTTTTTTGCTTTCCTCTAGATCAACTATGGGTGTAGGATTATAGCTTTTTCTTTTTTTTTATGATTGAACTGGATGGACTGTCTTTTTTCAGCCAGACTAATTATGTAACTATGTAAATAATAAATAAATAAAGAAGAAGATTAAGAAGAAGATGAAGAAAAAGAAGAATTTGTTTATTATATTTTTTAAGGGTTAGGGGGGTTAGGGTTAGGGGTTAATTAATATTTATTTATTAATACCTAGCATTTATTTATGATTTATTTTTTTACTTGTGTATTTATTTTACATTTATTTATTCATTTTATTATTATTCTTACCCTAATAAAAAATAAACAAAGAATGAGAAAATAATAAGTAAAATACTATAAATAAAATAATAAATTAATAATAAGAAAATAATAAATAAAATACTAATCCCAACCCAAACCCTAATCCTAACCCTAACCTAACCTTAACTCTAACCCCTTACCCTAACAAAATAATAAAAAATGAATAATAATAATTAATAATAATAATAAAAACTAAACTGATGGAAAAACTGAAAAAAAGAAAAACCTAGCAACAAATGTTGCAACAGATGATATTTTTCTCTATTGGTTCAAAAACACCTGAAAACGCTGTATGAAAACGAGCAAAAACGTGCGCGACCAAACACTCCAAAAATGCTGAAAAACGCTACTCTCAGATGTGAATGGAGCCTAATGAAAGCCAAAGTTATATCCAAGGTGCACCCTTTTCAAAGTTGCGTCAAAGTTGCACTCCGAAGTCTTGCAATTTTGGGGTTGTACAAGTGTGAATGGAGCCTAAAAGTGAACCTGTCTGCATCCAAACACCACAGGCAAGCTGTAGCACTACAATCAGGACAGGAAAGTGGACTAATGGGAATGGCCCTGTGTAGTCGCTGGAATATGTTAGCGTTAAACACTTAAGAAAAATAATTTTCCATTGTCACTCCTGTAACTGACTTGGCACACCATAGATTGCGTATATCTGCACATTCATCATCCTCACAGTAACCGCCAAACATATGAGATGTGTGCAACTCTAGACATGGCCCATGTAAAGAGAGTAGACGATGAATCATCGGTGACCAGAGAATTTCCAGTCTACTTGGAAATGGTCACAGCCCCTCCCATATACTGGCCTGCCGTGTTATTGTCAGCAGCCCACAGCCATATAGGGCCCCAACTCAGCCGGCCATCTTTTACATACTTGCTTTGATGACTGTCTATCCGGATGAACATTTTTCGTAGTTCCTCTTGATTAAGAACTCCATCGGAAAAATAGGTCTGGAATTCTTCGAATGACAGTTTGCCGTCATCTGGAAGGAAGACAGATGTATGATAAAAGTATACACATTCCTCTCTTATATCAAAGACAAAGTCATACCAAATCAGCTTTGTGTGGGGGGTAACAGATAAGAATACTGAAATATCATTTGTGAAAGTTTGAAAGTGTAAGAACGTCCTTAAAATGGTATTAAACACACAACCCAAAATGTAATATATTGCAGATTTCCAATCATTAGATGTGGTGGCTGCAGTAGTTTTCTTTTTTAAGGCTTTACTCCCTCTGTTTTCACCAGTAACACACCTCCAGTATTAGAAAACCCCCCACTCTGGATGAAGGAGCACAGGGGCACAGCAAACAGCAGAATTTTCAGTCTGGTGGTGGTAGTGGTGGTGGTCGGGGGGGGGGGTGGAAGATAGACTGGCAGATTTAAATACACTCACAAATTGAAGCCTGACATGGTTTTAAAGGCAGAAGGCTTTTGTTTACCTCAATGCATTCTATGCATTGAGGTAAAAAAGCTTCTGGGTGCAGCTTCCCCCTGCCCCCCTATATTTACCTGAGCCCCATCTCGAACCAGTAATGTGCATGAAAGCAGCAGCTCTTCCGGGTCTCTCTCTCTTCACATGGCTCACACAGTAGCGGGAGCCATTGGCTCCTGCTGCTGTCATTCACAGCCAGTGAGCCAATGAGGAGGGGGGGGGTGCTCATGAGCAGGGGCGGACTGACAACTCATGGGGCCCCCGGGCAATAGGGGATCATGGGGCCCCTGTGTCCTTGCCCAAACTCAAAAAAGCCTACCAGGGGCATCTCATGGCGCCCTCTACTGACCCCGGGCCCTCAGGCAGTGCCCAAGTTTCCAAATGGTCAGTCCGCCCCTGCTCATGAGTAAGTCTGCTTGAGTGCTCCTAGAGGCTTGCTATTGGGGGCACTAAACAGGAGGGAGGAGCCAGGACTCAAAAAGAAGAGGATCGGGACTGTTCTGTGCAAAACCATTACACAGAGCAGGTAAGTATAAAATATTTGTTATTTAAAAAAAAAAAAATGACAAACCTTAGAATCACTTTAACTCTAACTAATACTTTATAATCAGTTACATCTACAAGAGAGCTTGAAGAAAGAAAGCCTAAAAAAAAAAAACTAATGCAGACTTCACATCTTAGAATTGGTAAGCTGCAATATAATAAATGTTTGCTTTGGGGTTTAACCACTTGCCCTCCAGAGGATTTACCCCCTTCCTGACCAGGCCATTTTTGCAATATGGAGCTGCGTTACTTTCACTGACAGTTGCGCAGTCATGGAATGCTGCACCAAGATGAAATTTATGTCCTTTTTTCCCACAAATAGAGCTTTCCTTCTGTGGTATTTGATCACCTGTGTAATTTTTTATGTCTTGCGCTATAAAAAAAAACTCGACACGCGATAAAATATTCTTCCCAAATATATTGACATATTTTAAATGCTACAATTTTGGCCATATTAAATATATATATCATGTTAAAATGCGTTTTTATTACAAAATATATGAAAAATATTTTTAAACATTAATACATTTCAAATACACTGTATGCCTTTAAAAATACAAACCTAAATTTTTGGAATGCATTTACAAATACATGTAAAAATATATGTTAAAATGACTTTTTTTATATGTTAGAAAAATTTGAAGAATATATTTTAAAAAAATATACTTTTTAAAATATTTTTCATATATTTTATAATATTTGAAAAATGCATTTCAACATGCAGTATATATATATATATATATATATATATACTGAAATATATTTTGAAATATATTGAATGTGGCCAAAATTGTGGCATTTCATATATATGTCAATATATTTGGGAAGACTATTTTTAAAATATATTTCAAATATATTTTTCTTCCATATGGGGTATTTCTCTGTTGTGCAGAGAAATACACAGCAGCATGTTAATGGTGGCAGGAGAGAGACCTGTGTCGTTTACGCACAGGTCTCTCCCCTGTCAGTGTCGCTTGGTGATCACTGGGTGCCAGTAGGGGTTCTCTGGCCGGGACCCGGTGATTGATATCCGTAGCCACCAATGGCAGTGCGGGTAGGGCACCGTGCACGCCCCCTACTTGGTACTGCAAATCACATGTATGTATACGTTTGCACAGCCTTGCCGCCCTGTAACAATATTTCTACTATAGGGAAGCAGGCAACTGGCTAATACTGCTTTAAAGCACCTGTAGTGAAAAGTCCGCATCACGGAACGGTTCCAGGAAACAAGTAGTACATTTTATTAGTTACATGAGGCTGAAAACACAGCCCTGCAGGAAAGCTTTGCCTTATATAACTAATAAAATCTGTTACTTTTTTATTGCATCTGTTCTGTGATTCGGACTTTTCACTATAGATATTATATTGGAAATAATCTGGCAGAGGCTTAGATTTGAGCTCCGGAGCATCACAGTCTGATTGGGAGTTGGGAATGAGCATTTCCTTTGGATTTTATGTTATGCATCCTTAGAGCAGTTAGAAATCCAAAACCAAAAATGTAATATATTGCAGCTTAACATTCATTACATGTGGTGACTGCATTCTTTTTTTTTTTTCCCCACTGTTTTTACCCAGTGATCTGGCCAGAAACACATTTCTTGTATTACAGTGCCCCCACTCTGGATAAAAGAGGACAGGGGGCACCTTTGGACAGCAACATTGTCAGTCTTGGGGGGGGAAGGGAGTGTTAGATGTACTAGCAGATTTAGATGCACTAATAAACGGAAGCCAAACTCCAGCTTCTTTTGGGATAAAGGTTTTACATGAATAAACACTGATCATTGCAAGCACCCCTATCAGTGGTAAATGGTTTGTCTTGACACTCTAACTGCTACATCTGCAAGCAGGGCTGCTGTTAGAAACCATGGGGCCCCATACAGCCAACTTGAAAGGGCCCCACCCCCAAAAAAGACAGTTTGCTAGGCTTCAGTTATGAATGAACACAGTGAGTAATCGGTACTGATTACTCATTGCGTTCATTCAGGAAAGGAAGGGATTGGTAAATGTGACATATTTACCGGATTCTTCCCCCGCTCCCCATCCTAAAGGATCCTATGGTGTGCTTGCAGCTGCCGGTGGGAATGAGAGGAGGTAAGCCGGTAGCACGGTGATGGTGGGGGCACACATATGGTGCATAAGGAGGGTGATGGGTGCGACGGGGGATAACTGGAAATGATCCCCTGTATGGCTCTCTCTGCAGCAGCTCAACACCAGCGGGAGGGAGAGAAGAAGCCAGCTTTCAGCTGCTGCAGAGAGAGCCATACAGGGGATGAGTTCCAGTAATTCTCCTCCACCCACCCCCCACCATATTGAAAAACCCTCCCTGCCCACCTCTGATTCACCCAGCTGCCTGGGCCCCCCCTGTTGGCCTGGGCCCTATACAGGAGCACTGGTGATGCCCCCTTATCCATGACCCTGTCTGCAGAACAGCATGTTGGAAAACAACAGACTTGCTGGCCAGATCACCATGTGAAAATAATCTGCTGGCCAGATCACCATGTGAAAATAATCTGCTGGCCAGATCACCATGTGAAAATAATAAGAGGTACGGAGGGCACCCCCATATGTCCAACCATACTGTATATATGTGTAGGTAACAAAGTATAAATAGCTGCGCATGTCTCGGCACTCATATCCACGCGTTGCGCAGTCGTCTTCTGTGTCTTTAGGATTGGGCCATTGTTGTGAACATGTAATATGGACAGATTGCTTGTCTGTAATAAACATTTACAAATACTGGAACCTGTATGGCTCTCTCTCTACAGAAGCTGAAAGCCAGACGGAGGGAGAGGAGAAGAAGGCAGCTTTCAGTTGCTGCAGAGAGGTATGGGGGAGGGGGCATAATTACTGGAACCGATCCCCTGTATGGCTCTCTCTCTGCAGCAGCTGAAAGCCAGAGGGGGGAGAGGAGAAGAAGGCAGCTTTCAGCTGCTGCAGAGAGAGAAGTATGGGGGAGGGGGCGTAATTACTGGAACCAATCCCCTGTATGGCTCTCTCTCTGCAGCAGCTGAAAGCCAGAGGGGGGAGAGGAGAAGAAGGCAGCTTTCAGCTGCTGCAGAGAGAGAAGTATGGGGGAGGGGGCGTAATTACTGGAACCAATCCCCTGTATGGCTCTCTCTCTCTGCAGCAGCTGAAAGCCAGAGGGGGGAGAGGAGAAAAAGGCAGCTTTCAGCTGCTGCAGAGAGAGAGGTATGGGGGAGGGGGCGTAACTACTGGAACCGATCCCCTGTATGGCTCTCTCTGCAGCAGCTGAAAGCCAGAGGGAGGGAGAGGAGAAGAAGGCAGCTTTCAGCTGCTGCAGAGAGAGCCACACAGGGGATTGGTTCCAGTAATTACGCCCCCTCCCCCATACTTCTCTCTCTGCAACAGCTGAAAGCTGCCTTCTTCTCCTCTCCCTCCCTCTGGCTTTCAGCTGCTGCAGAGAGAGCCATACAGGGGATCGGTTCCAGTAATTACTCCCCCTCCCCCATGCCAACCACCTTTCCTGCACATATCTGATTCACCCAGCTGCCTGGGCCCTGTACAGGAGGTACCCCCTTATCCATGGCCCTGGCCATAAGTATTTGAAGGAAGGGTTTCACTTTTACTTTTACACATACAGGGGTTGGACAAAAAAATGGAAACACTACATGATTTACAGGTGCGAAAGTGACCACATGCTTCGCATTGTAAGCAGAAGTGAGGTAACACTGTTTTGTTTTTCCGCTGTGTGATGAGACACCTAGCTAACGGGTGGGAAGCCTCACTTTCATCATTCTCAGCATGCACTGCTAGTAATATGGAGTCATGTCAGAGATTACTGAGCTTCAAAGAGGGCAAATTATTGGTGCTGCTTAGTTGGTTCCTCTGGGACTGAAGTTGCCAATTTATTTGCCATGTCACGAGGATCAGTATCCAAGCTTATTGCCTGCAATTTCACAATGCTCTGCTAAAATGACAGATTCCAGACGCCCCGGTGTGAATGGAGCCTTACCCCTGGTTTGCATCTGTACGGGTGGTGCCATGGCGGGACCCGCACCAGGGGTGGACTGACAACTCATGGGGCCCTCGGGCAATAGGGGATCATGGGGCCCCTGTGTCCTTGCCCAAACTCAAAAAAGCCTATGAAGAAGGTACCAGGGGCATCTCATGGGGCCCCCTACTGACCCTGAGCCCTCGTGCAGTGCCCGAGTTTCCAAATGGTCAGTCCGCCCCTGACCCGCACAAATACCTGCAGCCGCCCCACCCACACAGAGGAATACGGGACCCACTGTCTACACTGGAAAATGCAACCATACTGGGAACTGAGGTTCTGTGCGGGCTGCAATTTCCCAAGTAGTGCAGGGACTTCTCCCCTGCGTGTCCCTGGGCACAGCAGTCCATTCAAATGAATAGGCTCTTGTGCCTGTGCAAATGGCGGCCCGTCCGACCGCACAGATGTGAACCGGGGGTTAGTGTTCACTGCCTGCAGGCCATATATGGGTCAAATTCCAAAAGAATTTTCTTTAGAAAATCAGAATTTTTGTGAATTTTGTAATCCGATGGCGCCACCATTGATTTCGAAATTGGACCAACCAAGCCTTCAATTTCACCTCGTTGCTACAGATAAGAATTTTTGTGGCCAAGAATTTTCTTTTCTTTCCAGGTCAAAGCTAACACTCATTTCTTTTCCCTTTATATTTCCCGCACGATTCTCCCATCATTGATTCAAAATTCGTTCATTTTTCAAAACATTTTCAACATGCCCGATCACTCAAATTCGATGGTCACACGAAAATCATCCGTTTCTGTGACCCACTAATGGTGCGAAATTCAAACAAAAATTCTTAGAAAAGATTCAGAATTCGACCCGTGTATGGCAGGCTTTAGTCTGGCCAAAAAAAGACAGGTTTACTTTTAGGCTCCATTCACACTTGTACTACTCCAAAGTTGCACGACTTTGGAGTGCAACACTGATGCAACTTTGAAAAGGGTGCAACTTGGATATGACTTTGGCTTTCATTAGGCTCCATTCACATCTGAGAGGAAAGTTTTTCAGCATTTTTGGCGCGTTTGGTCGTGCACGTTTTTGCTCATTTCCTTACAGCGTTTTTAGGCATTTTTGAACTTTGGAGTTTTTTTTATTAGCCAATAGAGAAAAATATCATCTGTTGCATCATTTGTTGTTAGGTTTTTCTTTTTTTTGTTTTTCCATCAGATTTACTTTTTATTATTATTCACTTTTTATTATTTTGTTTTTTGTTAGGGTAAGGGGTTAGAGTTAAGGTTAGGGTTAGGATTAGGGTTTGGGTTGGAATTAGTATTTTATTTATTATTTTCTTATTATTTATTTATTATTTTATTTCTAGTATTTTACTTATTATTTTCTCATTATTTATTTAATTTGTTTTTGGGGTTTTTTTTGTAAGGGTAATAATAATAATAATAATATGAATAAATAAATGTAAAGTAAATACACAAGTTAAAAAAAAATCATAAATAAATACTAGATATTACTAAATAGATAATAATAAACAAATTATTATTATTATTATTATTATTATTATTATTATTAAATGTATTTTTTGTTCGGTTGTTTATTTATTATCATTATTATTATTATTATTATTATTATTATTATTATTAATAATAATAATAATAATAATAATTTAGTTCATTTTTTTAAGGTTAGGGTTAGGATTAGGGTTTGGGTTAGAATTAGTATTTTATTTATTATTTTCTTATTATTTATTTATTATTTTATTTATAGTATTTTACTTATTATTTTCTCAATATTTATTTATTTAGTTGGGGTTTTTTTTGGGGGGGGGGTTGTAAGGGTAATAATAATAATATAATTAATAAATAAATGTAAAGTAAACACATGTCATAAAAAAAATCATAAATAAATACTAGGTATTAATAAATAAATAATAATTAACCACTAGCCCTTAAACAATATAATAAACAAATTATTATTAATAATAATAATGTATTTTTTTGTTCAGGTGTTTATTATTATTATTATTAGCATAATTATTATTAATAATTTATTTAATTTTTTTAAGGTTAGGATTAGGGTTTGGGTTGGGATTAGTATTTTATTTATTATTTTACTCATTATTTTCTCATTATTTATTTATTTAGTTTTTTTTTGGGGGGGGGGGGTTTGTAGGGGTAATAATAATAATAACATGAATAGATAAATGTAAAGTAAGTACATAAGTAAAAAAAAAATAATCATAAATAAATACTTGGTATTATTAAATAAATAAATAATAATAATTAACCCTATAACCCTTTAACAATATAACAAATTATTATTATTATAAATAATAATAACAATAATAATACTAATGTATGGTTTTATTCAGGTGTTTGTTTTTTTTATTATTATTATTATTATTAATAATAATAATAATAATTTATTTCTTTTTTTAAGGTTAGGAGTTAATTATTTATTTATTTATTATTTACATAGTTACATAGTTAGTCTGGCTGAAAAAAGACAAAAGTGCATCCAGTTCAAAAATTAAAAAAAAAACTATTTATAATCCTACACCCACAGTTAATCCAGAGGAAGGCAACAAAAAACCAGC